>NC_138130.1:12487420-12578511 GCF_964188305.1 Podarcis bocagei
ACCTCCTGATCAACTTTTCTTTCTTTTTTTTGGTTTTGCAAATTCATCCACAGAAAAATAGTCTTGCAAATATTAAAGATTTACACATGATTCTTTTGAATCTATGACTTCCCTTCTCCCCTCCGTGGGTTCATTTAAAAACTTTTCCAACTGCATATTATAGGTACATCCAATTTGCAGTCCTCCATTATATCCAGAGTCTATGTCTCATTCCAAGAGTTATTTAAAACCTGCCAAAGAGTTCAAGTGTTTACAGTGGTCTTTCAGATGCTATCTATATTTGTCCCGTTCTCTGTTCAAGTTTTGATTTCATGATTTCTGATTTTCCCAGTTAGTCTTGCCATCTCTGCATAGTCCAATAGTTTCATCTGCCAGTCTGCCCTCATAGGTATCTTATCATCTTTCCAACTCTGAGCGAGCAACATCCTTGCAGTTGTTGTAGTGTGCATAAATAGCCTTTTCGGTTCTTTTGGAATCTCTGCAGCTGCAATTCCTAACAAAAAGCCTTCTGGTTTTTTAACAAAGGCTATTTTAAATTTTTCCCCCAACTCATATCATTTCCCAAAATCCATTTATCACTTTACAGTTCCACCACATATGGTAAAAGGTGCCTTCTTTCTGCAACAAATATTTGAACTAGTCCTGTACATTTTCGCTACCCCTAGTCAACCTCTTTTGATGGGAGGTTGCTGTTGTTCTTTAGTCGTTTAGTCATGTCCGACTCTTCGTGACCCCATGGACCAGAGCACGCCAGGCACTCCTGTCTTCCACTGCCTCCCGCAGTTTGGTCAAACTCATGTTAGTAGCTTCGAGAACACTGTCCAACCATCTCATCCTCTGTTGTCCCCTTCTCCTTGTCATTGGTGATGTCATTGGTGCTGACATCAGGGTCTTTTCCAGGGAGCCTTCTCTTCTCATCAGGTGGCCAAAGTATTGGAGCCTCAGCTTCAGGATCTGTCCTTCCAGTGAGCACTCAGGGCTGATTTCCTTCAGAATGGATAGGTTTGATCTTCTTGCAGTCCATGGGATTCTCAAGAGTCTCCTCCAGCACCATAATTCAAAAGCATCAATTCTTCGGCGATCAGCCTTCTTTATGGCCCAGCTCTCACTTCCATACATCACTACTGGGAAAACCATGGCTTTAACTATACGGACCTTTGTTGGCAAGGTCATGTCTCTGCTTTTTAAGATGCTGTCTAGGTTTGTCATTGCTTTTCTCCCAAGAAGCAGACGTCTTTTAATTTCATGGCTGCTGTCACCATCTACAGTGATCATGGAGCCCAAGAAAGTAAAATCTCTCACTGCCTCCATTTCTTCCTCTTCTATTTGCCAGGAGATGATGGGCCATGATCTTAGTTTTTTTTTTATTTTGCGCTCTCCTCTTTCAGCCTCATTAAGTGGTTCTTTAATTCCTCCTCACTTTCTGCCATCAAGGTTGTGTCATCTACATATCTGAGGTTGTTGATATTTCTTCCAGCAATCTTAATTCTGGCTTGGGATTCTTAGAAAGTTCCTGTTGTCTAAACAGAATTCCGGAACCAGGTGTTAAATACCAAAATGATAATTGTAACCTGAAAGGGCTTTTGATACCGTGTACATTTGCTCATTACTAAGATATGTGCTTGGTTAGTGGAAAAGAGAATAGAAGTGGTGTGGGTACAAACACAGAACCTTGCTCAGTCCAAACACATCCCATCATTGGTGCTGACAGAAAAAGCACAATCACCATCAAAACAACAGTGACATGCCACAGGGGGACGTACCGCTGCAATTTCGCTCCAAGAAACATCAGAACAATCAATGGCTAGTATGTCTGGAAGGCTCCTGTTGTGTAAAATTGATCTCCATGTGGTTTGTGTAATTTTAACCATTTCAGCAAAAACCGAGGCACGGCTTCCCATTAGTTGCAAGAGCTTCTTGCACTCAGCGGAAGCCGTGTCGCATGTTTGGGTTCTGAACAACGTTCAAAAATGGAAGCATTTACTTCCGGGTTTTGGGCACTCAGGAATTGAAGCGTATGACAACTGAGCCCTTTTTGGCTTTGCTGTTGCTATGGTGTACAGTGGTGCCCCGCAAGACGAATGCCTCGCAAGACGGAAAACTTGCTAGACGAAAGAGTTTTCCATTTTGGAGGTGCTTCGCAAAACGAATTTCCTATGGGCTTGCTTCGCAAGACAACAATGCCTTGCGAGTTCCTGCGGGTTTTTTCCCCTCCCCCCTTTTTCTAAGCCGCTAAGCCGCTTATCAGCTGATCCGATCAGCAGATAAGCCGCTAAAAGCCGCTAATAGCGCTGATCCGTCAATGGGCTTGCTTCGCAAGATGAAAAAACCGCTAGACGAAGAGAATCACAGAACGGATTCTTTTCGTCTTGCGAGGCACCACTGTATTAAGCTTTTATTTTGTACCTTTGGTACATTTTATTTTATTTTACTTTATTGCATTGCATTGCATTGCTTTGGCTAGTGGTTGATGCAAATAAAGATTCTTCTGGTTCAGAGTCTTCTGATATAGCCTGAAGGAAGAATGGTAATTTTCCTTCAACACCTTTTCCTTCCAAATAAAACTCCAAACACCAAGCATCTGGGATGGGTGAACGCGGGGACTCCATCCTCAAAGTGTGACTTCATTTTAGAAATCCGTTTCCGGACAAGGGAGAGGGACTTGGGAGAGGTGAAGAAATTGGGAGGCAAAATAGTGACTGGTAGGATAGGGGGGAGGAAGACCCACTACCTGTGTGCTAAGAGCTATAGGTAAAAGAAGGACTGGGAAGAGCAGGATTCTGGGGTCAGAATGTGTTTTCCCACAAGTAAGGCTCATGACATTTATGATTACTTGGTGGGAGGCATGTTTCTGTTTACGATGCACAACCACAACAAGCCCAAAGAAAATGACCTAATTTGGGGTGGATTCATAGCTATAGTCTCCCTAGTAAAATGGAAAGCTGGGTTGCTCCTTTCCTGCCTCAACATTTTGTTGCTCATGTGTGCTTTTTTAATTCATGACAGTGTCACAAACTCAGTGCTGGGAGCCATGCGCAGTAATTACCTTTTATATAAAGAGGGTTTTTTGCTGAGAGTTTTTCTTGTTTTTTTAATGCACTCCGGTAAAAAATTTAGTGCGTAGAATGGCCCTCTAAAAGCCCCCTTTGGCTTATCCTCCTTTCCCCCTCTGTTCAGAGAATGGAAAGCACAGAAAGAGGCAGGTATGCTATTACTAGCAAATACACACAATTGGATTGCAGCCTAATGCAGCCTCCCTTTTTGTTTCTGAACACTGAAGGCTTCATTAATGCACAGTAGCGCTTCTGAGTGAAGTTGGTGACCTTTTTGTATCTAAAAAGGACTTTACATGGACTTAAATTCTTCTGCCTTTGTGCTTGCACAATGTTCTTTTCTCCTGAAAATGGACGGTGATCAGTTCATTCAAAGGCTGCAGGGTTTTGAAAGACCTTTTCCAGGCTATTTCAGGTGGGAGTTGCATTGTAAAATACTGGGGGGGAAATACATTTAAGAGCTCAGAGATATTCTCCGAAGCTAAGTCTGCTTTCTACCCTTTGAGATACTTGCTGTTATATATATTGTTGACACACGGGCTTCTTGTTATGAGTGTACAATTAGTTTGACAAAATAAGAAGTGTTTTGACTTCTATCTTTCCAGTTGTAAGTAAAGGTTTAGTCTAAAATCCCTGGGGAGAGTCAAGTGTCTAAAGATTGGTGGGTACAATTACTTTGCAGGTGAAAAGAGACTCCCCCCCTCCCCACCCCCAAATTCTTAGGAGTTTATAAAAGGAAGTAACTGTGCATGTTTGGATTTGAAAACTGCGGACGAGGCTAAATTGTGCAATCTTTTATTAATTAATACAATATCAGGTGTGTTGGAAGCAACTGCACAAAGTGATTCTTCATCCTCAAACACTCTGTCCATACTCTCTCTTGATCAAATTCTCTTTGTCTCTTTGCTGTAGAGTTGCTGGTGTTAACTGTCCTTCGGTGTGAAACCAGTGGTTTGGGCTGGTTCACAAAACCCTAAGTATTTCTGGGAAAGCAGGGAGGGAGATGTTGCAGAAAGGCCAGGGCAGGGAAGCAGTCAGCAGGCACTCCCGGTCTCTTAATTTTTATTTACGTTTTTATTTATATTTAAAGCTTACATCTTGCCCGTTTTATTTTTTCAAGAACTCAAGGGAGTTAGCAAGTCAAGGCAAGTATTAAAACAATATTTCACATGTAAACGAATTCTTCGGTTAAGCTGAATAATAAAACACACAAAAACACACAGTAATGATTTCAACACAGCCAAAGAGCAGACATAAAAATAACCAGCTCTTTTCGAGCAAGCACATACAGTGGTGCCTTGCAAGACGAAAATAATTCGTTCCGCGAGTCTTTTCGTCTTGCGATGTTTTTCGTCTTGCGAAGCATGGTCCGTCGCAACTGCGCCTCTTCAAGCGGCTTTAAGAAAAAAGCGCAAGACGTTTTCGTCTTGCGAAGCAAGCCCATAGGGAAATTCGTCTAGCGAAGCAATGCAAAACCGAAAAACCCTTTCATCTAGCGAGTTTTTCGTCTTGTGAGGCATTCGTCTTGCGGGGCACCACTGTATTTGCCCAGCTGCCTAAAACTCTACCAGATAACACTTGGCTTGGCAAGGCATTCCACGGTATGAGTGGCACCGTGAAGAATGCCTTAGCTTTGGCTCCCATCAGCTGGGCCCTGAACTATGGCTGAGTAATGGCGAAACATCATATCAGCACAGGGGTGTTGTGTCTGTATATTATTATTATTATTAGAATTTATATACTCAGAGGTCTCAGGGTGGTTCACAGAAAAGATTGACATTAAACCGCAATATATATAATCAAAATAAAAACAACAACCCAATAACACCCCCCAAAAGAGCCACATTTTAAAAGGGCATAGAATGTCAATCAGATCAACCAAAGGCCTGGTTAAAAAGGAAGGTGCATAATGAAGGCACCAGGCGAACTTCCCTGGGGAGAGCATTCCACAGACGGGGAGCCACTGCAGGAAAGGCCCTTCTCCTGTGTTGCCACCCTCCGGACCTCTTGAGGAGGAGGCACACAAAGGAGGATTTTTTAAAGTCTCCAGTGAAAATTTGGACTGCCGCCAGTTTGCCAAGGATGCACAGCACCCATGTCTCTTAATTTGGGTGGTGCAGAGCAGATGTCCAGCGTCAGTAATGGCTTAATGAGGGTGATGAGTAGTTCAGTTGCCCTGTTGAATTCAGTTCTTTCTCTGGATACCTAAATGACTTTTGTGGTATGCAGTGCCTTTTACCAGCTTAGGCTGGCATCCCAGCTGAGGCCCCTCTTACATAGAAATAGCCCTCTCCTCTGTGTTAGGTTATTATGGTTTAATGTACATGGGGCTACCTTTGAATATTGTTCCTAAACATTATTGCTTCAAAATGCTAAAGTCAGGTTTTAACTGGTGCTTGTGACACATCTTTTTAATGCTAATAATAATAATAATAATAATAATAATAATAATAATAATAATAATAATAATATATTTATACCCTTCCCATCTGGCTGGGTTTCCCCAGCCACTCAGGGCAACTCCCAACAGAATACTAAAAACATGATAAAACATAAAACATTAAAAACTTCCCTAAACATGGTTGCTTTCAGATGTCTTCTAAAAGTCAGACAGTTGTTTATTTCCTTGACATCTGATGGGAGCGTGTTCCACAGGGCAGGTGCCACTACTAAGAAGGCCCTATGCCTGGTTCCCTGTAACCTCACTTCTCACAGTGAGGGAACCGCCAGAAGGCCCTCGGAGCTGGACCTCAGTGTCCGGGCTGAACGATGAGGGTGGAGACGCTGCTTCAGGTATACTGGGCCGAGGCCGTTTAGGGCTTTAAAGGTTAGCACCAGATACCTGCACTGGCTCCCAGTTTGTTTCCAGGCACAATTCAAATGCTGGCTTTGATCTTTTGGGGTTTGGCTATGTGCTTCCATTTCAGCATGCCCATTTTCAGCCACTGCCATACGAGACCGCTTCTGAAATTGAGAGCCAGTGTGGTGTAGTGGTTAAGAGCGGTAGTCTCGTAATCTGGGGAACCGGATTCGCGTCTCCACTCCTCCACATGCAGCTGCTGGGTGACCTTGGGCCAGTCACACTTCCTTGAAGTCTCTCAGCCCCACTCACCTCACAGAGTGTTTGTTGTGGGGGAGGAAGGGAAAGGAGAATGTGAGCCACTTTGAGACTCCTTAAAGGGAGTGAAAGGCGGGATATCAAATCCAAACTCTTCTTCTTCTTCTTCTTTTTCTTCTGAAATTAAGCAGGTGGCAACCAGAAAAGTGCGACGGTAGGGGGAAGGCATCAGCCCTACCCCACAAAACTCTCCCATGGCTGCAAAGATGGATAAGTTTTCTTTCAGGGAAGCATCATTTCAGGGGATCCATCATTTACTTACCGTCTTATCTAGAACTTGCTACGTTTCCTTGGAATATAAGTTTGAAAGCTTGCAAGTTCTTGAGTGCGGGTGGCTCAGTTCCAGCATGCACTCCAAATCATGGTTCGGTACATCACCAAATTGGCGAGCTGTGATTAATGCCTTGCCTGAAGATAATGGTTTGCAATTCCACTTCAAACTGTGGTTTCAAGTCAGGTCTCGGAGGCAAGGCACTGATTGCAGCTTGCAATCAGTCTGGGTATCGCAGCAAACTGTGGTTTGTGAAAACCAGGAATTGGTGGAAAGAACCAGCTCATAAGCAGGAAATGGGAGAGCTTACAGGGATGCTGTCAATCACCAAACCATGGTTGCTTTAACTACCGAAATGAACCTCAGTCCTGTTGATTTTAACCGAATTCTGTTTACAGGTTGTTTCTGAGATAACCATCTGCCAGAAAAAAAAAAATAATGCTGCTTAAACTTCTAATTGGTTCTTTGGATATGATATTATGAAACTTGTATTACTCGCCACCAGTCTTTTGATGCAATATTATTTCTTTCCCTGACTGTAATTTACAGTTATTTACAGGTCTGGCTTATTAACTTCCTCTCATGAAACAGGCAATTTTAATATAACAATCTGTGTCAGAAATAGTAATTAAAATTATCCTTATCTACTGTTGCAGTACATGTGTGCTGTTATAATTTTATAACAGTTGTGAAGATTTTATGAATTCAGATTTCCCATTTTGCCAACCTATAAAAATAGATTGAAATGGAAAATCATCTGAACAATAATTTCAACTTGCACCCCAATAGCGTAATATAATAAGTATTGTTTTAATAAAATAGGGGCTTTTTGTAAGAAGACTGTAATATTTCAGTCTTTTTAATGCTTTTGCTGGACGCTTTTCATCAACAGGTTCCGTAATAAAAATGATACTACTGAAAAACCTATTTCATAGTTTTGTATTTGAAAAGAAAACACAGATCTACATTATACTGTACATTTATTCTGTCTGTGTTGATTTTAATTGCATTTATAAAGTGGCAGAAGTAGTTTAGAAATATTGTATGCAAAAAGCTTTGGATGTGCCATATATGTGGGATTTCAAAGGCGGAATTGATGTACCGGGGGGGGGGGGTCTGAAAAGCGGCACTTTGTCCTGGCGTGGTTTTTTTTTTTTTAAACACCTTTGTGATATCCTGGTTCTTTTTGAAATATGGCGACCCTACAATAAAATCAAAATAGCTACCTGAATCTTGTTGGCATTTAATCATCAGTTAATCATCAGCCTTTGAAATCTAGTCTAGCAGGGGGCTAGACTAGATGACAAGCTCTACAGCACTGTGGGCTAAACCACAGAGCCTAGCGCTTGCCGATCAGAAGGTCGGTGGTTCGAATCCCTGTGATGGGGTGAGCTCCCGTTGCTCGGTCCGTGCTCCTGCCAACCTAGCAGTTCGAAAGCACACCAGTGCAAGTAGATAAATAGGTACTGCTCTGGCGGGAAGGTAAACGGCGTTTCCGTGTGCTGCTCTGGTTCACCAGAAGCAGCTTAGTCATGCCGGCCACATGACCCGGAAGCTGTACGCCGGCTCCCTCGGCCAATAAAGCGAGATGAGCGCCGCAACCCCAGAGTCATCCGCGATTGGACCTAATGGTCAGGGGTCCCTTTACCTTTACCCTTTACAGTTCTATGATTCTATTATTCTTTTCTCTAGATTATTAAAGTAAAAAAATTCCTTCCAGTAGCACCTTAAAGACCAACTAAGTTAGTTCTTGGTATGAGCTTTCGTGTGCATGCACACTTCTTCAGATACACTGAAGTGTATCTGAAGTGTATCTGAAGCAGTGTATCTGAAGCAGTGTATCTGAAGAAGTGTGCATGCACACGAAAGCTCATACCAAGAACTAACTTAGTTGGTCTTTAAGGTGCTACTGGAAGGAACTTTTTTACTTTGACTATGGCAGACCAACACAGCTACCTATCTGTATCTAGATTATTAAACTTCCAGTGCAGATCATTTTAAAGAGAAAGACTATCAGATACATATGGATGAACGAATGCTTCTAGGCTGTATTGAACCATTATGCTGAGGCTGCAGTGGGTGCCTTTGAATGAGTTGCCTCACTGGATGTACCCATGGGTGGGCCAAATCACATTATATGAAATGCATAGCTTGGTCTAATTTTCCTGCCTTAAGTAGCTGGGGTGGGTGGATGTTGGTGGGAGGTGGTGCAGGGAGAAATAGGAATACAGTGAGGGGTTTTCAACCCTCTGTCAATGTGCTGTGATCCTGACAATTCTCACACACACCCCACAAGCTGCTATTTGCAGTGGGAGGTAAGCCCCCATTGGCATGTCATAGTGTGCTTTCTCTGTGGTTGGCATTTCGCTTTGAGAGGGAATTATTATTATTACTATTTTAATTTGTGTGCCACCCTTTTTTAAAAAAATAATTTTTATTAAGAATTTCAACATAACAAATTATCAAAACATATCATCTTCATTCCCCCTCCCCAAGAAAAACCCTCCCTCCCCCCAAGACTTCCCTCAGCTCCTCTCTCTGATTTTTCAACATATGTTATTCTTCATATTATAAAATTGTAAAGATCTTTAAATTATCTATCTATAATGTTAACAATAATAAATTTGTGTATGTTTATTCAAAACCTGCCAAGGAGTCCAGTTCATTTTGTTGTTTTTTTAAGTAATTTGTAAAAAGTTCTTCTTTAAAGCCACAGTTGTCCTTGTCTCGCAATTTGTGTGTGAGTTTTGCCAGTTCCGCATAGTCCATCAGTTTGTCTTGCCACTGTTCTTTTGTTGGGATTTCCTCATTCTTCCATCCTTGTGCTATTAAGACTCTTGCCGCCGTTGTCGCATACATAAATAAGTTCTTTATTTTCCTTGGCAGGTCTTTTCCTACAATCCCTAACAGAAATGCTTCTGTGTTTTTTTTACAAATGTTAATTTAAACATTTTCTTCAACTCATTATGTATCATTTCCCCAAAAATTTTAATTTCTTTACATTCCCACCACATATGGTAAAAAGTCCCTTCTTTCTCTTTGCATTTCCAACATGCATTTGACCCAGTTTTATACATTCTTGCAATCTTTACTGGTATGCATGCCACCATTTACCCACGGGTCTTAGGGCGGTTACAACATAAAATCACAATGAAAAAAACACACAAAATACGTAATAAAAACAAAAAACAACCCAATAATCCCACTCCCTCCCCGATACATTTTAAAAGTGTATTGGATGTCAATAAGATCAACCAAAGGCCTGGTTAAAGAAGAACGTTTTTGCCTGGCGTCTAAAGGTGTATAATGAAGGTGCCTGGAGAGGGCATTCCACAAACAGGGAGCCACTGCAGAAAAGGCCCTTTCTCATGTTGCCACCCTCTGGATGTCTCGTGGAGAAGGCCCATGAAGAAGGGCCTCAGATGATGATCACAGGGTCTGGTGTGGTTCATATGAGAAGAGGCAGACCTTGAGGGAAGCTGCCACCCAGTGCATATAACTCTGGGGAGGGTGTGTGTGTGTGTGTGTGTGTGTGTGTGTGTGTGGTTTGTCATGTTTGAGGACAAAGGATAAAAATTCATCCTACCACCATGGTCCAGATCCTGACCCCCCTCCCCCAGGCTGTCTTGCAGGATTTAAAAATAACAATTAAGCATATAAAACCAGATGTGTCACTGGGCTGTCATTGCTGTCTAGAGACAGACAGCGAGGGCTCTCATTCTGCCAAATTAGATAACACTTGTAGTTTAATGGTGAATTTTGGATATAATGGAGATGTAAAATATTTGGATTACAGTGGTGCCCCGCAAGATGAATGCCTCGCAAGACGGAAAACCCGCTAGACGAAAGGGTTTTCCGTTTTTGAGCTGCTTCGCAAGACGATTTTCCCTATGGGCTTGCTTCGCAAAACGAAAAAGTCTTGCAAGTCTTGCGATTTTTTTCGCTCCCCCCCCCTTTTTCTAAGCCGCTAAGCCGCTAATAGCCTTTTAGCCACTAAGCCGCTAAGCCTTTAATAGCCGCTAAACCGCTAATAGCGCTAATCCGCTAAGCCGCTGCTAGGGTTGCTTCGCAAGACGAAAAAACCGCTAGACTCGCGGAACGGATTAATTTCGTCTTGCGAGGCACCACTGTATTATAAAAGATGCAGGATGAAATGATTAATAACAGGACCTACAAAGGGGAGGTGGGAAGCCCAGGAGATTATTTGGAATCTTGTTTTTATGTTGGATATGTGATTATAAAATTGTAATTTGAAAAACCAAATAAATAAATTTATTAAAATCATCATCATCATCCTGCCAAATTAGTTATGACCAAGGCTGTAAGCGTAAGCATGAGAGGAGGCCTCATTCTACACAGTGGGACTTTTCCATGTAAACATGACAGGATTGTGCTGTAAGTAAAATTGAACCAAGTTAAGTGTATCTTAGAAGCACGCACTTTTAAGCAGGACGTAGTCTTGGCTAAAATTATTTATCTGGAGTGGGGCCAGTGATTTCCTTATTTGCCCAATCCTGCCTTAGGCTCCAGTCATTCCGCATTTCATCCTGGTTTCACCATGCAGTGAAACCAGACGAGCAATTATCTTCGTCCTTAATGATGAGTTCGCTAGCATGAGCAGGCAAGGTCCCCCCCCCCCCTTCACAAGGAAGGATCAAGGTTAATCCAGTTGCAGCATTAGGGTAGCAAACACACATGTATAATTGGGGCAACAAGTAGCTACTTACCAAACGTTATTTGTTGCTTTTAAATTTCAATTTTGTCAGTAAGTATTTCAGTGTGTGCGTGTTTGAAAAATTTCATAGCAAAACCAGTTTGCCTTTTCATCCCGTCCCCCCCCCCCAAAAAAAAATAATAATAATTGAAGAATGGTAGGGAAAGAATCTTGCTGAAACTTCATTTCCTGTGTAATTGTTTACTATGTAGCTAATTTTTTTTGCCTGCTTTCTTTTCACCCTCCTAACAAGATCTGGTTATGTAGTTCTGATGGGTGATTTCTTAAAGGACATATATCCAGTACACGTGAAAAGAGGTTCAAATACAGTAAAAGACTGCGCAGTAAATCCTTCCCTTTAAACCTCATCATGTAAACAATTTTTCTTCAGTGCCTCCATAATAAAACAGTAAATGGCATCAGTGTGTGCAGGTGTGCAGCTGTGTATCTGGATATTTTCTTAAAATTGTACATATGTAACTCACATAGGGACGCGGGTGGCGCTGTGGGTTAAACCACAGAGCCTAGGACTTGCCGATCAGAAGGTTGGCGGTTCAAATCCCCACAACGGGGTGAGCTCTCGTTGCTCAGTCTCTGCTCCTGCCAACCTAGCAGTTCGAAAGCATATCAAAGTGCAAGTAGATAAATAGGTACCGCTCCAACAGGAAGGTAAACGGCATTTCTGTGTGCTGCTCTGGTTTGCCAGAAGCGGCTTAGTCATGCTGGCCACATGACCTGGAAGCTGTACGCCGGCTCCCTCGGCCAGTAAAGCGAGATGAGCGCCGCAACCCAGAGTTGGTCACGACTGGACCTAATGGTCAGTGGTCCCTTTACCTTTAACTCGTATATCCTAAAGCAGCATTTCACTCAGGGCAGAATTTATTTATTTTTTTTTAAAAAAAATCCCAGTGGCTGCTGTTTCTAGGCAAAGCACAACGTTGAGAGCGATTTAGCTCTTCCATGCTCACAGCTTTTTCTCCTATGTACAGGGTGTGGTCTGAAGACACACAACAGCGACACCTTGCTAAAGCTAAGCAGACCTTGGGTCACAGGGAGGGAGATTTCTAGAGAAAACGTGATGGTCAGGGAAGGGATGAAGCCCCACTTGCCAGACCTCTGTTGCCCAGAAGAAGCAGCGTTTGTTGAACAAATAGTTCTGCCCTAAATGGTTGTCTCATGCATCTGGGAGACATCTTTATCAAAGCTAAGTGTGTACAATGTTTGTATCTTGATGATCAAGGCTGATAAAGCGGAAACATCTTGAATGATAACCCACTGTGTTGTAGGAGCCGGTTTTGTTCACTGGGACCATGAGAAAAAACTTGGATCCTTTTGACGAATATAGCGATGAAGAGCTGTGGAATTCTTTGGAAGAGGTAATGTTTTCAAAAATAAAATGCCTTTTACCTGCAACATGAATTCAGAATCGAAGGCTTCCTGGGCAGCTAAGTTTTGCTTAGACCTAACTTAGTCAGGGTCAGTAATTGCAATAGGTGTATTCTGAGTAAAGCTTAGCTGAATGATACCTATATTCTTTCTGGTGCTTGTACATATTAAGTTAGGTGAACAGGTGGCATGCCCTTCCTAGTCACTTGTGACTATCATTTTCTTTTATAGATAGAAAAGACAAGAGATTATGAGTCTCATTTGAAGTGAAATATGAAGCACATAATTGATATTACGTTATTTTAGGAACAATCTACTTACGGCATACTGATATATTTGCAGGTCCAGCTCAAGGAGGCTATAGAAGAACTACCTGACAAACTGGAAACACAACTGGCAGAATCTGGATCTAATTTTAGTGTTGGCCAGAGGCAACTGGTGTGTCTTGCCAGGGCTATTCTGAAGAAGAATAAAATATTAATTATTGATGAAGCAACAGCAAATGTGGACCCAAGGTAAGCACATAATTCTGATAATCCACCTGCAGTGTTGTTACATATCTTCCATCAACTTAGTTACAGAAGGCTATTCTTGAATAAAATTAAGTGGATGGCTGGAGTTTGATGTAACACTAAACCATGGTTTCGCCTTGAATTCATAAGCTCCACCCTCCCCTATTTCAGCGCGGTCAGGAAGAGGAAATACAAAGTTTCAGTTCTGTTTGGTTCGTTATCTGTGAAACCGGAACTGTGATTAGTCTTCACTATGGTCTAAGGATTATAAACCATGAACTATGATCTGAAGCTGATGTGTCCCAGACTATAGTGAAGATGAACCACAGCTTGCCCATATTGACAAATCGCAGCAAGATGGAAATCCACTCTTGAGGCTGTGCCAGAGGAATGGGCGAGCCCTCAAGCCTGAGGCTCATTCACATACATCTAAATGATGGTTTGGCAGTACAGTCAAACCTCGGATGTTGAACGCAATGTTCGAAAACCAGAGCGTTTACTTCCTGTTTTTTGGCGTTTGGGAGCCGAAACGCACGATAATGGAGGCATCCGGGAACCGAGGTTTGACTGTACATCTGAATGTAGCCAGTGAGTGAGTTTGAGATTTTCTACACTCTCTGGGGGTAATGTGATACTCATAGGATAGTCAAAAGAACTAGACCAGTGGATTCGAAGTCCAAATTCTTGAACCAGAACGTAGGCACACTGAGATAATAATAATAATAATAATAATAATAATAATAATAATAATAATAATAATAATAATAATAATAAAAAACAACAACAACAATAATAATAATAATGTGATGTAGCCTAGGCCACTGTGTGTGGATTTTTCATACCATGGAGTCATGATTCATTTTAATAACATCCTTGCAAGGGCATCTGTGTTCCTTGTGAATGTTCTCACAAAAGGACTTCACTGTTTGTGTGGTTTTTCTTTTTAAACTGTCGCAGGAAAATGGCGTCCCTTTCATTAGCTAATGCTTTGCTTAAAGCAAGAAGGGTTGGTAGCTGTAGCTTTTATCAGGCTAATGGAAATATAATGTCTTCTCCAGTTTAACAACCTGGGAGTTTGTTGTTTTGAAATAAACGTATTATGCATTCAAGTAATTTTGCCTAACCGAAGTGCCGTAATATATGTTACAGCAACAGAACTGTTTCCCTGTGTGGAGTACAGGGCACGGTAGCACGAATCGTAAAAGATGCTGTAGTGGCAACTTGCAATTCTTGTTTTGTTTGCCTTCACCTCAGCATCTTTCTATTTGCTCCTCCTTAGCAACCATAATGGCATCTTTTATGAAGGTGCGATTTGAGTAGCGTGAGTGGATTTCTCCTTGCCTCTCCTCCCTGCTACAGGCTCCCTCCATGCCCTGAATAATCTGCTCAGGGCCACCCCCCATGTGTGTGTGTGTGTGGGGGGGACTTCAAGGAGACGAAAGGAAGGTGAAGTCCCAGTACACAACCAGAAGTCAATTCCAGTTGCACATGGACATCGTAGAATACAACCCTGTATGCTATGGCGAGTTAGAGCAGAATGTCACAGTTGTATACTAGCCACAGAGAGCACACATTATAATACAGTGGTACCTCAGGTTAAGTACTTAATTCGTTCCAGAGGTCTGTACTTAACCTGAAACTGTTCTTAACCTGAAGCACCACTTTAGCTAATGGGGCCTCCTGCTGCTGCCGCGCTGCCGGAGCACGATTTCTATTCTCATCCTGAAGCAAAGTTCTTAACCCGAGGTACTATTTCTGGGTTAGCGGAGTCTGTAACCTGAAGCGTATGTAACCCGAGGTACCACTGTAATGGGAAAAAACAGAAAGAAGAGAAAAATATAAATATAAATAAATAAGGTTTACTTTTGGAAGGACAACTCTGTGCATGCAAACGTGATGCCCAGCATACAGATGCCATTGAACTGACACACAAACCTAATTTTCCTGCTCTACCACAAACTGAGAGGCCTGTCTGCGTAGGGCCAAAGGTTATAAAGTTTTCGGACATTAATGCAGTAATAAGAAGATGATTTGAATCCCCCTTTGGATCTTGAAGTATGGGTTCCCCCAACAAAATTTAAAAATTTGGCTTTGTAATTTGCAATTTATGTGATGTGATTTAATTTGATGTGATTGGCCAGTTAATAAATATTATTAAAAAACAAACAAAAACAAAGGTTATAAAGTTTTCGTCCGTGGTGCCATTGTACTGTTACGTGATATTTCCTCCTACTACAGCACAAAAATTCTTGGTTTATTTCTGTGGCAGTGAATGCAGAGAGGAGAACTTTTCAGAAGTTAAAATCTGCTTTCTGCAGCCTCTCTTTTCACACCTGCGCGTGCTGTTTTATTTCAGGACAGACGAGCTGATTCAGAAGACAATCCGTGAAAAGTTTGCCCAATGCACCGTGTTGACCATCGCCCACAGACTGAACACAATCATCGACAGTGACAGGATTATGGTGAGCAGCATGTTAAAAACCTAAGGCCTAAGGAGGAGGGACTGTCTGTGCTTTGGCACACTTTACCCTGGGAAAAGGAAGGATGCAATCTTGCCAAATACCATTTTTCAGAAACTATGGCTGCATACAAATGTAAAATTAACACCTGACTATCAGAGGATAGGGTTAGCCTGCTTTCTTCTAGGGCTACAATATAAATGGCAGGCAGGCATGTCAATAAAAGCAGAATGCAGTTTTCAGTCTTGCACTATATGCTTCAAGGCTAGGTGAGCGCCTTTTTATTGTTTTAATCCTATGTGTATATATTCATTTAAGTATTGATTTTTTTACTGTCCCCTCCTCCAATCCCTAAAAGCTCAATCAATGGGGGAGGGGTAATCTCCCCCCCCCCTAAAAATATAAATTTATAACAAAACCAAATACATTTCCATTTGCAGAGATTTCTCTGAATCTCATGACTCCCCCCATCCCCTTAGTGGGTCCTAATGTCAACGTTTTCAACTGCATAGTGTATCGTAATCTATATTTTATATCTATCCATATTATCCATTGTATTTGCTAGACTACAAGTGTTATAATAATCCTGATAATGTTTTCATCTGCTTACAGTGGTCTCCTAAATGAATTATAAATTTTTCCAATTCTTTCTTGAAGTTTTCTTCTTGGTTCCTGAGCTTTCCAGTCAGCTTTGCCATTTCGGCATAATCCATCAGTTTAGTTTGCCGTTCCTCTCTGGTAGGGACTCTTTCTTCTCTCCATCCCTGGGCTAGCCCAGAGACGGAAAGCGCAATCCATTTAAACAGTTGTAAAAGTGGGTTTGTTATATCAGACGTCATTCAAATAGCACCATGAAGGGTTGGCCTTCTGCTGCAAAACTCTCTGTCTCCACCACCCCTCTGAGTTTGACCCTGCAGAATAGGATAGTTTGAACAGAGTGTGGGTCAACCACGAGTGCCTCCACTGCTCAAATTCAAGCTATCTAGATTATCTTCATTGGCAATACAGTCATAAGGTAAAGGTAAAGGGACCCCTGACCATTAGGTCCAGTCGTGGCCGACTCTGGGGTTGCGGCCCTCATCTCGCTTTATTGGCCGAGAGAGCCGGCGTACAGCTTCCGGGTCATGTGGCCAGCATGACTAAGAGCATGTGGCCAGCATGGCTAAGGGCAAACCAGAGCACACGGAAACGCCGTTCACCTTCCCGCCAAAGCGGTACCTATTTATCTACTTGCACTTTGACGTGCTTTCGAACTGCGAGGTTGGCAGGAGCAGGGACCGAGCAACGGGAGCTCACCCTGTCGCTGGGAGTCGAACCGCCGACCTTCTGATCGCCAAGTCCTAGGCTCTGTGGTTTAACACACAGCGCCACCTGCATCCCTCGGAATAAATGTGCTTCAAGTTAAGTAATTTTGGGTTGTGCTCCGCACGGACCTGAAAGTAACGGAGCGCCTTAATTCCGGGTTTCGCAGCATGCGCAGATGGTCAAAATGACGTCACTTGCATGCGCGGAAGTGGCGAAACGCAACCCACGCAGACGCATGGATGCAGGTTGTGTTCACTTCAGGATGCGAACGGGGCTCCGGAACGGATCCCGTTTGCATCCCGAGGTACCACTGTAGTAGCTCCTAATTCCGGGGTTCTTTCAGCTGCTCTGAAATCCCCACTACCTCAGGTAGCAGGAGTCTGAGGATATCCTTTGCAGAGCGACCCTTTCCCTTCGCTGCATGAGTAGCTTTTGAGGTGGGTGTGAGGTCTCTGTTGAATATTGTATACTACTTTTAAAAAGCTTTTCCCAACTGTAGTAACGTTTTGTTTTCCTCAAAAAGGCTTGAAGAGACTGGTTAGGAAATGGCAGTGGCCTAATTTAATTTTAAAAATAAATAAATGTCCAGGTTTGGACTCATAAAGTGCTATTAACCAGTAAGGTTGAGATTGCTGTTTGAGTAATGGTGTCCTCCCCCCCCCCCCCCCGTTTCATTAAATATGGCATAGTCTTAATAACAGCTAATTGCTGGTTTTTGATTGACTCAGTTGCTGCAAAATAAAAAGGAAGAGAAATTAGACATCTCCTTTCTTCTCCAGCTGTTTGTTCTCTGATTACCAAAGACAGTTTCCCTTTGTGCTTGAGGAATTAGCTTGCCATTTCTGACTCTTCAACCACGGTTTACAGCCCAAAGCTTAAAAGCAGTGCTCCACCATCAACCCTGTTATTTAGATGGTGCCTGTGCTGGTGGAAGAACATTTTGAGAATCGTAGCCTAGTTTCTGTACAAAGTCATTATGCCCTTGTTATCCCATCAACCTTGTATTACTTTGTGTTCCCCAGCCCCTATGAGCAAATTTTTATTATCCTCTGGTTGCTGTTTATCTCGAGATCCTTGTTTCTTTACGTACATCAGTTGCTTGGAAGTTCTTACTGTAGATTTGAGTGGCAGAGGAGAAGAGCCAGAATACGTTAGGCAAAAGTTCACAAAACCATTTGCAATAGGCAAAAATCAGTCACTGCACATTGACTGTTGTTCTTCCAAGGTAAAGCTTTCATGTAAATGCACTCCCGTTAAATTATGCTATAAATGAGGATACAATGTTAGCATTTCATGACTCCTCAGGATATTGTTGCGTGTGAGGGTTGTGTGCATGCATATATATATATATATATATGCTTTCGTAGATTTTCACGGGTACAGGAATGCAGGTTTTGGTGTCTTCGGGTGTCTTCCCGTGTAAGAGTTGGGGTGTCTAGGCGACGTTTCGACGAGGTCTCACTCGTCATCTTCAGGCTGGTGCTTTCGGCTTCTTGTTACTAGAACAGAGCCTCTGTTCTAGTAACAAGAAGCCGAAAGCACCAGCCTGAAGATGACGAGTGAGACCTCGTCGAAACGTCGCCTAGACACCCCAACTCTTACACGGGAAGACACCCGAAGACACCAAAACCTGCATATATATATATATATATATATATATATATATATATATATATATGTGTGTGTGTGTGTGTGTGTGTGTGTGTGTGTAGCCCTCAGAAGGGCTTATACCTTCTGTGGTGTGTGTGTAATTAATGCTTTATGCTGTCACATAGTCCATCCACACTATGACATCTATGGCTGTCAGGTGTGGGACAAGTGGGTTGGCAAAGTGGTTGGATTTGGCAAGCACATCAGGCAGGGGGGGCCATCTCTTGCCAAACATACCTTTTTCTAGCAGAACTATGGCTTCACACCTAGCAACGTTCCACTGTCATTATAATTCATTTTATACATAAATTTTATACATAAATTTTATACATAAATGTAAGGACACAGTCAATATTATAATATTAGAAAAGTTCCCTATATAAAATCTTGTTTGTAAAAGGAAAGAAATTGTATATGATCTTCTACATTAAAAAACACACACCAAACAAACGTGGGAAAATAAAGCCTGGGAAGACTACAGATATAATAAAGTGTTCTTCAAGAAAAGCAGGGTCGCATTAAATTGACGAGAAGAAACAGAAGTCCTTTACGTGCACCTTTTAGTTAAATAGGTGCACTTGTTAAAAAATTTCCCCTTAGTCTGAGAGGGGCGAAAGAGAAACCCTTTGAAAAGGCCATCAGCAAACGGCATAAAGTTGATTATAGTATGTTAGTGTGGTGATTAAAGCTTGAATCAGGGTGACAACTCACCTTCATTTTTCATCAGGTTTTATTTTACCTAATGAGAGGAGCCTCCTCGGAGAACAAAAGGGAGAAAAGAATGTGCTTTACACAACTGCAGACAGAATTGGCCTTAGGAGCTGTTTAATTCTAGCTTATTCTCTTCTCCAAAGTCATACTTCTGGTTTCGCAATCCCAGCGACGCCCTGAGGAGAGTATCTCCACAATATCTTTCTTTTAATTATAAATATGCTTATCAAACTTCAAACAGCTCAGAATCATTGAGAGAATCTCTATTGTGTAAGGTGATACTGTCCTAAGACGATCATACCAATGAGTAATGGCTTTTTTTTGCTCGTATACAGTACCTTTCATCTGGGAATCTTAGAGCTTGTTGTAAATCTTAAGTAATTAAGCTGCACGACACCCCTGTCAGGTAGGGAAATAATTGTAAACCTAGCACAGGGGTCAGCAAACATTTTCAGCAGGGGGCCGGTCCACTGTCCCTCAGACCTTGTGGGGGGCTGGACTATATTTTGAAAAAAATATATGAACGAATTCCTATGCCCCACAAATAACCCAGAGATGCATTTTAAATAAAAACACACATTCTACTCGTGTGAAAACACCAGGCAGGCCGGCCCTGTAAATAACCCAGAGATGCATTTTAAATAAAAGGACAAATTCTACTCATGTAAAAACACACTGATTCCCGAACCATCTTCAGGCTAGATTTAGAAGGCGATTGGGCTAGATCCGGGTCTTAGTTTGCCTACCCATGACCTAGCAAATCCACAGTTAGAAGAGACCTGGTAGGTCTGACTGTAACAATGAAAATTGTTGTAATATTCTCTAATATGCTAGTTTAATGCCATAGTTTAGATTACCTGGTAACAAAAGTTAAAGATAATTAGATGTATATATGGCATATACATATATATACACACATGCACAATATGTGAGATTACTAGTTATGGGAAAACATAAATCAGCCTCTGTAGGCTTTGAGCTTGACCTAGAAATGCTGTGGCAATTTCCGAAGGAGGCACTGTCAAGATTTCAGCTGAGCTGGGAAATGTATTAGGATTGATCATTTGCCCTGCCAAGTCAAAGCCACACCTCACAGACAAATTGGCACCACTAAAAGATCTCCCGAAAGAGTCAGGCTCAGAGTTTCAGTGGGACGCCCGGAATGAGTCTGTCTTCACCAGAACAAGGCACCTATAATTGGTAATGCTCACGCCTTCTCCTCGTTGCTGGAAATTTAATGTGTGAGATTGCCAGCCAAGTTTTTAATTGATTTAGTCAATAGTCGCAAAGGAGGACCACTGATCTACGCCTGTCCATGCCCCAGTACTTTTAAAGCACATTTGAAACACATTTCCCCTCCCCTCAAATAATTCTGGGCACTGTAGTTTGTTTGTTGTTGTTGTTGTTGATGATGATGATGATGAATACCCCACTGGGTTGCTGGGAATCATAACTCTGTGAGGGGTAAACTACAGTACCCAGAATTCTTTGAGAGGACAATGTGTTTCAAATGTGCTTTAAAGTGCATGTGTACACCTGACAGGAGTGAGGCACCAAGAGACCACACTGGGCTTTATTGGCAAATCCAGAATCTGGACAGAGTGTCAGGCCGAACAAGCACAGCAAACCATCTTGCCCCCATGAAGCAGTTGCAGAGACTGAAGGTCCCCGTCTCTCCACAGTTGCCTAAGTCTCCTCCTCTCCAAGGTTACCCCCAAGCAATCTGAGACTGCACCTGTGTGAAGCTCACTTATCCTCTGCTCTCTTCATGCCGCTCCTGTTTCTGGGAGACGAGTGAGGAGGGGAGCTTGTAGCATCAGGATGGGGAGACACCCATGCCTCTTCAACACCCACATTCATTTCTGCCTCTTGGCTTCTCTCCTCTCCTGCTTCAGCTTCTGCCACTGAGTCTGGACTTCTCTCTGCCACGGACTCCCCCCACTCACTAAAGCTCTGTTACCTCTTCTGGATCTGACACCTCTCCTCCCAGTCTGCACCCTCTTCTCCCCATCATCATCTCACCACCAACCTGCGGGCTCTGAGCCTTCTTGGTGCCTTTCCACCAGTCTTCTGTATCCAGCCAGTCCATGACAATACCTCAGGTGGTCATTGCTCCCCCAGCTGGAGCCACAATAGCTGTAGACCAGTTTTTGTGGAGACATTTGTGGTATGTGACATTAAAAAAAGAGAGGAAAAATAGAGAAAAGGCAAAAGATAGAGGGATAGCCTGCACATAGAAACCTGTGAAAACAAATTGTTGTGTAATGGAGAAGGCTTGGTACTTTTATTAAAGGCAAACCAGTAAATGACAGATAGCAATATCTGATAAAAGTTAATTGAGTAGGAAAAATATTAGCTTGATTGAGCCAATGTCCTATAAATCTTATTCTTTATTACCATAGCAAAAACTCTTGAAGTCTCTTGCTGAAAAAACAACAAACAGTGTTGCGGCATCTTAAAGGCTAGATTTATTATGAGTTTGGGGGACTATAGACCACTTCATCAGGGAGCCTAAGTTGTCAAGTATATTTACGTGGTTGGTTGGATTTTTTTATGTGGGGTGCTGGTGATTGTAAGTCAGGTGCAGAGCTAAACAAAATGTAGAAAAGTGAAGCCAGGCATAACTATGTATGTAATAGAGGTAATTCACAAGAACAGTTGTAGGCAGCACAGACATTGCGGCATTGGTAACATGTAACATGCTAGAAATCCTGTCACGGTTAAGTCTAGAAGTGCTAGCATTGACCCACTTGATGTATTGTCATTCTTTCATTTCACATCGCAGTTACTTATGTATTTCACATTGCCAGTCGAGCCTCTGCAACATGGAGAACAACTTATCTCTCCTTTCAGTTAAAAACATCCTACAAAATATTACACGTGCCTCACTAAATCTTCTGTTATATTGATTTCATCCTGAGTAGACTACCCTGCCATCTGCAATTTGAGCAACATCTCTGTCTGGCCTGGGTTGAGCTTCAGTTTCTGTGTTTTCTCATTCGCTCAAGATTTTGGCCTCTACTCGGGAGTTTAATGAAAACATTTTTAAAATAGTGTTAAACATTGTCATGACACCACACTCCAGAATTTTACACCATCCTTCTCCCTTGCCATCAAATGGATACAACATTGAATCATGCAGTATCTCAAAGTTCAAAGCCTATCAGATAGAACTCACTGTCTGGCACTGACAGGGACGCGGACTTATAAAAAATATTGGGGGGGGGGGCCCGGGAAAGCTCATGAATAACAAACAAGCTCATGAATATGCAAATAAAGTGGGTGGAGCTTTTGCTCGGGAGGGAGGGCAGGAGGCATGCAGCCCGACCCTGTGCATTTTGGGCTGGGGGAGGGGCGGCGATGGCGCTCTGCTGGAGGGGCGCCGGAGATTATTGGGGGGGCGGAGCCCCCCCAAACGAATTTTTGAGGGGGCCCGGGCCCCCTCAAGCCCCATGGAGTCGGCGCCTATGAGCACTGATGTAGGCAGGAATCAGAAGAATCTTTATTTGCATCAGCCGCTAGCCATAGCAATAAAATAAAATGTACTGGAGATAGAGGTAAAAACTTAACTACAGTATGCAGTTTTTGCTGTCACCTGATCATCTTGATCTGCTAGAAGGAAAGACACAGTTAGCAATGGTTGATCGACCTGGTATTGATAGTAGTAGAGGACCTCACTCCTCAAATCTTTATAAAGAGGGCAAGCTAGAAGCACATGAGCTACTGATTCAATACTGCCATCTCCACATGGACGTAACCGTTTTTCCAGCGGGTTTTTTTGAAATCGACCCTCAAGTACAGCTGAAGGCAGTATATTTAATCTTGCGTAAGTGAAAGCGCTTCTGTATTTTGGAATTATTAAATTTTGCAACGTGTTGAAATGACTAGGTGGAAAATAATCATGGACAAAATTTCCTTATCGTGGCCAAATCAGATTAGATGTAGACAGGAGTGGAACTGCTATGGAACTACTCCCAGCCTCAACTTTATCTTACGATCTGGAAAAACTTGATAGTCAATTTTCTTCCCTAACCGTTAAAATGTCTAGAAGTAAAAGTGAGCTCATATTCCCCTTGTCTAATTGTGGTCCGGCGATGTGGGTTTTCTAGAAAATTTTGAACTGGGTAGTTTGCATAAGACAATTTGCTTTGGAAAACTTTCAGTTGACATTAGGAGACTTTCTGATGTTTATTTTGCTTGTATTTAGTAAAGAAAACAAAATCAAAACAACCCTTAGAAACTGCCAGGGTCGCTTAATATTTAACTTGTGGTCAACATTCATTCATTGTTACCAATGTGCTTACTTACAAAACAGAAATATTTCCACCCAAAAATAAAACACTGAAATGTAGGGTGCACATCATAGATCTTTTTCCAGGGCTGCTAAAACGGTCCCTGCCAAAATGTCACCCGAGTCCTAACTGGTGTGGGTTTAGATAATCACCATTTTCTATGAAGAGTTCCTGGAACTATTTACATAGATGATCTGATATTCTGTCTCACCTCATCAAGACAATGCGTTGTTCACTTCTGAAACTAGTTTACAAAACCAGTAGAGTCGGCAGGTTCTCAGATTAGAATGTTAACAATCCACATTGTTTGTGCAAAAGCATGTGAAAAAAGCCGCAGTATTATTCATTTGTTGAGGCCATTACTATCTTTGAGAAACATAAACAGCTGCCTTATATGCAGTCAACCCACTGGTCCGCCTTGCTTGGTATTTTCAACAGCAACTTTTCAGAGTTTAAGACAGGAGTCTTTCTTATATAGAGGAATTGAACATGGAACCTTCTGGCTGCAAAGCACGTTGGTCACCACTAAGCCATGGTCTCTCCCTTGTCCCTCGTGTTTCCCCTGACCCACCCCATGTTTGCTCTAAAAAATAAGAGTTTTGAAAATTTGATTTTACAGTTGCACCATCTGCTATCCAGAGATTCAAGTATCCGTTACCTGCAAAAAGGGAAATCTATATCAAATATCACTGTTGGAGTCATCCACTCAAGTTTTCCCAGTCTTTTTTTTTTAAATATAATTTTTATTAAATTTTCTGTTTTACAATTTAGAATACTCATTTAAGCATCCTTAAAATATCAATGACTTCCCTTCTTCGCTTTCCATGGTTCATTTTGCATATCATAAATCCCTGCATATTTTACATAAACTAAGCCATTCAGTATTCCATTATTACATCCATCAAAACCTATTTATACTGTCGAATTTATCTCAATACTGCCAACATTTTCAAGTGTACACAATTTCCCCCCATATATTCAATAAACATTTTCCAGTCTTCTCTAAACGTATATTCTTGTTCTCCTTTTCTATATGTTAGGTCTGCAAGCTGTGCATATTATTATCAGTTTAAGCTGCCATTCTTCTTTAGTTGAGACCTCACTCGTTTTCCATTTTTCGGCTAACAAAACACAGGCCGCAGTAGTGGCATACATAAATAACCCTTTTTGACACCTGGGAATTTCTTTCTGAATTGTCCCCAACAAAAAGGACTCTGTTGTTGTTGTTTTGTTAAAGTACTTTCAAACATTTTTTTCAGTTCATTATGAATTATTTCCCAATACTCCTTTACCTTTTTACAGGTCCAGGTTTTCCCAGTCTTATCACCGCTCCACTGATTGATGAACAGTAAGCCTACTGGATGCCCTTTCTGTTCGTTCTTAAAACCTGTAACTGTGCCGGGAACACACAACTCCCTTCCAGGAGATATGGAGTGGGTGGAAGTCAGCTGGTAAACTGGGATGGTCAGACTTTGCCCACTGGGGAACTGCCATAGCTCAGTCATGGAGCATCTGATTTGCATGCAGAAGGTCCCTTGTTCAATCCATGATGTCTTTAGATAGGGCTGGGAGGTTCCCCTGCCAGAAACCCTGGAGAACTTCTGCCAGTCAATTCAGACAGTAGTGAGCTTGATGGACCAGTAGTCATGACAGGTTCCTACATTCCACTGTTGCTGATAAGTTGGCTGCTTGGTTTATTTTAATTTGGGGAAGGCAGGATTGCTTGTCCCATTATTCCACTGTCCCTCTATCTACAGGTGAAACTCAAAAAATTAGAATATTGTGGAAAAGTTCATTTATTTCAGTAATTCAACTTAAAAGGTGAAACGAATATACGAGATAGACTCATGACATGCAAAGCGAGATATGTCAAGCCTTTATTTGTTATAATTGTGATGTTTATGGCGTACAGCTGATGAAAACCCCAAATTAATAATCTCAGAAAATTAGAATATTAAATGAAATCAGCAAAACAAGGACTGCAAATAGAGCAGTATTGGGCCTCTGAGAAGTAGAAGCATGCACATGGACTCAGTACTTGGTTTGGGCCCCTTTTGCATCAATTACTGCCTCAATGCAGCGTGGCATGGATGCTATCAGCCTGTGGCACTGCTGAGGTGTTATGGAAGACTAGGAAGCTTCAATAGCAGCCTTCAGCTCTTCTATATTGCTTGGTCTCGTGTCTCTCATCTTTCTCTTGGCAATGCCCCGTAGATTCTCTATGGGGTTCAGGGCAGGCGGGTTTGCTGGCAAATCAAGCACAGTAATCCCATGGGCATTGAACCAGGTTTTGGTACTTTTGGCAGTGTGGGCAGGTGACAAAGTCCTGCTGGAAAATGAAATCAGCATGCCCATAAAGCTTGTCTGTGGAAGTAAGTGTATATGATCAGGAGTGGATACTTATTGTTCTTTTTCTCCTACCACCCTTTTATCTATTTATACTTTTCCAGTTTATACATTTCACTGATTTTACAATCATTTTGACATTTCAAAACTTGACTTCCTTCCCCCTCTTTCTGCAGTTCCTTAAATTTGTTTCTAATATCTTCTTGCATATCCAAATCAACTTTTTTTCATCTCCTTAAAAATATACTCTTATAAAACTGCAGGTTGTTACAATAATCCTGCCAGTGTTTTTATCCGTTTATAATTTATCTGTAAATATACAATAAACAATTTCCATTCTTTTATAAAAGATTTGTTATATTGATTTCTTATTCTTCCATTAAGTTTCACTATTTCTGCATGTTCCTTAAGTTTTTGTATCCGTTTATAATCTGTAAATATTTAATAAACTATTTCCATTCTTTTATAAAAGATTTGTTATCTTGATTCCTTATTTTTCTGGTAAATTTCACCATTTCTGCATAATCCGTAAGTTTTTGTATCCATTCTTCTTTTGCTGTGACTTCTGCTTCTTTCCAATTTGGGGTGAGTAACATTCTTGCTGCTGTAGTCACATATATGAATAAGTTTCTATACAGTTTAGGTAGTTCTGTCCCTATAATTCCCAAAAGAAAAGCTTATGGATTTTTTTTTTTTTTACAAAGGTTATTTTAAACATTCAACTGTTGCTGATAAGTTGGCTGCTTGATTCATTTTAATTTGGAGAAGGCAGGATTGCTTGTGCTGGGCACTGTTACACTATCTTAAGTGTATATGATCAGGAGTGGATACGTATTGTTCTAATATTCCAGCTGCACATCTTCTTGGAGACCACAGACCTCATTGCAGAATGATGACATTATTGCATTTGAGGCAGGGATTCCCGTGGAATAAACAGTTTGGAAGCTACAGATATTGTAGTTGAATTACTACTGAGAGAAGACCGGAGGGCTGGTTTTACTTTGATTTCGGACCAGTTGCATTGGCCATCTGTCTGATTTCCAGACTCTGTTTTAGGTGCTAGATTAGTCACTCTCTATAAAGTGATAAAACAGCCTGGGCAATGGCTTTTCTGATCATCCATCTTTTCCATCAGGTGCCACTCAGAGTCTATGCCCAAGTAAGCCTCTGAATCAATCAAAGGTGTCTTTGTGGAAGTGCCACAATTTGGGATTACATTTCCCAAAGACACCCACTAGGTAGCATTTTTTCCCAGTTTTAGAAGCCAAGTAAAACCCTATCTCTTCTACCAGGCTTTTGGAATACACTAATGGAATAATTTGACCCCTGCTGTATGTCTTAGTTTTGTAACCCTATTAAGCAATAGGTGCAGTCCCATTGCTGCTGAAATAAAAGTTTCTCCTTTTATTGTGATTTTATTGTGGACTTTGGAGTTTCACTACATTGTTAAGTCTTGTATACATGATTCATTAATAGGTAGTGTGAGATACACGCCTTAGATGTGCTTTACATTCCTTAAATACTGTTAACTTCTGAATTTTCAGCTCAAGGGATATTTGCTCTGATACCATCTAGTGGCTAGAAGGAAATAATGTGTGCGGTGAATCTATGTTTGGCTTTGTAGGTCATCTTGCAAGCGCTTTCCCACCGTTCAAACTACATTAATCTTTCCCCAACACTTTACCAGGTAAACAAAATATCCAGGTGTGTTACAGCTTTAGGCATGATTGTGGCTTATTATGATTTGTGTTCTCCTTGGCAATTCTTACTGCTAAACAGCATGTGGGGAGTTTAGTTATGCAAATTTAGTTGAGCGGTGGAATTTTGGAATAGCATAGAGTTATTCTTCAAGGCAGTAGTTTTTAAACGTTCTACCTTCAGGGAACCCTTTACATACCGACGTTCCTATTGAGCATTGTAAAAAAAAAGTAGGGTTAGTATGTACTTTAGTAAGAGTGTTAGCATTAGATCAGGCTTGTGTCCTGCACATGATTCGGATTACAACTCTGATCAGCTCCTGTGTGTGTGTGTGTGTGTGTGTGTGTGTGTGTAATTTTTATTTAATTTTCTGTTTTACAATTTTGAGTACTCATTTAAACATCCTTAAAATATCAATGACTTCCCTTCTTCTCTTTCCATGGTTTGTTTTGCATACCATAAATCCCTGCATATTTTACATAAACTAAACCATTCAGTATTCCATTATTACATCCATCAAAACCATCCATCCAACCGTTTTAAGGACTCCATTCCAGATTTGTGTAGGGTTTCCTCCTTAGCTTTCACTTCTCTCAGAGATGTCCTGCAAGGTAGCAGGTACGGATTTTCCCTAAGAGTTTACTCGTGAAAACTTTCTGACAGATAAATATAGCTGCAAGGCACTGGAGGTTTAGGACCAGAGTTCTCCTTCTCCTAGATGAGTCCCATCTGCCTCCCATTTCCCTCCACAACACTTGCAGGAACCACCATCTCGACCATTTGACCCACCATTGGTCTCGTCTGCTCAATCCACTAGAGCCTGTCTTTGCATGTAGGGGAAATCCCTAACTCACTGAGGGTTTGAGACCCATCAGCTACCCTCACCTGGTTTAGCCAGCCAGTCAAAGCTATTTCCCAGGGCGTGGCAACTGTCACATGCTGACAGCTTCTAGGAGCCACAGGTGAGAGCTCATAAAAACAAAGGTGGGCAGACTACCCCAGAAGGAGCACAACATGTTCTCCACCAGAGGTACCACCCTTCCCAACACCCCATGGACCCCTCGGAGAGGTCACTTTGGTGCTGCTAATGCAGCAAAAACAACACAGGAAAGAGCAGTTACATATGAGTTATTGATCTCTGCAGCCATAGCAGGCGCTGTGATTCTCTAGCGCAGCCTTTCTCAACCTGTGGGTCCCCAGATGTTGTTGAACTACAACTCCCATCACCCCTAGCTAGCAAGGACAGAGCTCAGGGATGATGGGAGTTGTAGTCCAAGAACATCTGGGGACCCACAGGTTGAGAACCGCTGCTCTAGCGGTTTGGCTTCATCCCCTGAGGTGCACTCCATTGTTTCTTGAGACGGACAGATGCCAACAACAAGCTCTTGAGTAAAACCCAATATCATGACTTTCAAAGTGAAGAAAACCCAATTGAGATAGCTCAGTTGGTTAGAGCATGGTGCTGAAATGGCAAGGTTGCAGGTTCAGTCCCCATATGGGACAGCTGTATATTTTTGCATTGCAGGGTGTTGGACTAGATCAGGGATTGTCAACCTGGTCCCTACTGCCCACCAGTGAGCGGTTCAGGATTCTAGGTGGGTGGTAGGGGGTTCTACGGCACAAGCTGAATCTTCCTTCCATCGAGCGCTGGTGGGCGGTAAGGAAATTTTACCATCAAGAAAGATGCATTAAGAAATTTTACCATCAAGAAAGATTGACTACCCCTGGACTAGATGATTGTTAGGGTCCCTTCCAATTCTACAATTCTATGATATCACCAATGTTAATAAAACATTATTGGAGTTTTTGATTTTTGTGTGTGGTTGTTTTTTGTTTCTGCTTAATTAAAGAAATGGTTGCATTCTGGAATTCTTTGGATTTTTAAATGGCTAGGAGGAGTCGTGCAACCAGGAAAATATAAAAGGGGGCAGTAGCAGGAGACTAGGACAGCATCCTGAGAGCTGGTTAAACATTCAGAACTCATCTGTTCAGGTTTGGAGCATACCTGAAGCCATGTGAACAGCGCAATCGATACCTCTGTAGGAATAGTGGGAGCGAAGAAAAGGTCACACCAATTAATTTATATGAAATCTGGTACTCAAATCATGTTCTCCTGAGCTCAGGTTCTATGCTGGAATATTACTGCCTCCCTCTCCTTTTGGGTTATTCCTGTCTTGTCTTGCAGTGACTCTGAGCCTGTCTGGGTTATGAAGACGAATGTAGCAGTTGCATTCTGTGGCACTGTCTGGAGTAAAAAATTAAGTTGTCATGTTCTGTAGGAAGAGCTCTCTCCTCAATCTGGCTGTAATTTTGATGACAACACTAAAGTACACATAGTTCAGGGTTGGATTCTGCCGCTCTTTTCACTCCCCCCCCCCACCTTTGTTCCTCTGGGTTCATCTCCTAGAGTTCTCAGCCTGAGCAGGAATGTCAGAAACTTGGCCAAAGTATTAGGTTTTGATTATAATTTATATATGCGTTCGTTGGGATAGAAGCGCCTATCCCTTGCCCTAGGCCCTACTTTGACATCTGCGACTTGACATCAGGTGCTATTCTGAAATATAACATAATCGCCCAAGAGGCTGCTCTTTTTGGCTTCCCCACACCCCCTTCCCTTTAACCATTTCATTCCACAAAACTGTGGCAGCCCAGCGGCTGGAACATTTGCAGTCTTCGTGAAATCACACCTGATCTTTTCACCACTGCTTTTTCCTGCTGCTGCAGACGATCAATTGAAACATGGTTGGGAAATTAATTAAATTCCAAGTAAGCTGGGGACTCTGAAATGGGGTGGGGATCAAGCAGGTCACAGCCCCCATAGATAGAACAACAACCCTGGCAGCTGCCTGGTCCCTTGTCTCATTTCGGTGCATCTGTGTGCGCGCCTATTGCCAGATTTTGTATCCTGCGTTTTTTGTGGGGTGCCTGCATAAACATGGGAGCTGCCGCAGAATTAAGCACCTTATGTGTCTGATCTTTTGGTTATATTTGAAAGCAAGTTTCTAACCCAAGTAGCCAGGGAGAAAGCCGAAGGACATGTGGGTGGTGCCATGGGAAATTCAAGAGGGGGCTGAGCATGATTATTTATCTTTGCAGCTCCATCCCAGCCCTCCAGTGCTTCTCATTCTGAACCTGCATAACTTGTGATCTGCCAAGCCAAATCAAGCCCACCAGGGAACAAGCCCGCTTGAGTGGGTCTGTGAAATTGAGGGAGGGGGTTGCCAAACATTTGGAGTGGAGAATGAGAAATTGGCAGGTCACATTTTCTGAAAAACTTACAGTAGGCGAGTCAGAACACCAGCTATGTTGGATTATTTTTATTTATTGAATTTATATTCCGCCCTATACCCGGGGGTCCCAGGGCAGTTCGACTTGTGGAATCATGGCGTCCATATTTCAGCCACCAGTCCTCCAGGCTTTGTTTTGGAGTTAGGCGTAGCAATGATTGTAGTCTTTTGTTTTGGTGACATGGTGGCACTGTACTTCTGGTGTAATGACGATAGTGAGGCATGTGTGAAACAAATCTTAGAAGCCACTTGATGTCTTTATATATAAATTCTTAAAATATTCAGTATATATTTGCACGTGAGATATGTTTGCTGGGCTGCATTTGACTGGGTGGATTACGTGCTATGCAAACCTGTTCTCTTCCCTGGGTTCTGCTTCAACAGGTTTCAATCCTAAATCCTTCTCCTATCCTCCTAGTCTTTGCCAACCCCAACAGGATACTTTTGAATCTCAAATTTGGAAGGCAAAACTAATGAAGCAATATCAGCAAATGTGCTTAATATTCATAATTCTCAATGCAGATGTTGTAGCACACTGTTGGCTATTTACTTTAACATCCTTGTAACTAACGTGTTATACCAGAGCAGTAATAAAAATGGAGACAAATAAGAAACTGCATTTGTTTTCTGTTCATTTCAAACAAACAACCCATTTTGTCATGGCTTCTGGTTGTGCCTCATGCCATTTAAATATTCTAATCTGATATTTGATTGAGGAATGTTACATATTTCAAAGTGAAAAGTGTGTGTCACTACGCACGTGAACACCAGTCTCCCATCTCTACTTGACAACAGATTCATTTTTCCTTTTCCTTTTGCAAAATGTATGAAAACAAGTGGGGGTATTCACTTTTTAGCACAATCTGTTCTTATTATGCTCTGGTTCATATGTGTTCATTTTAAGAAGGCAACAAAGTAAGGTTAGCGAAAAGAGTCTCCCCAGATCAGTAGCAGTTGTCAGTACCAAAAGCAACCTACAGCCATTTTCCTGTGTCATGTTCTAGGTAGATAAGACCTCCAGCATCTCAAAGTCTTTTTTGTGGGGGTCAGAAGTAGCACTGCATGGCCATGTAGTTAGCATGAGACAAAAAAGATGGTTAGAAGTTGTTTTTGTCTGGGGCGGTGTTCTGTTCTTGAAGCACAGCTTAGAAGGGGCAAGATCAGAAACTGACAGCTGATAACAGCCACCTAAAATCTTTTTTCATACCGTGTTTTTAAAGAAGCAAATATATGGACTGAGGGGTGAGACTTTTTATGCTCTATTTGGGGCCAAGCAAATATAACTCTTCACAGAAAAGAGTGAAGCCTATATTTATAGACTAGATTTCCCCCTCTTTCATTTCAAAGGGAGTGGTTACACAATAAAGAGCTATCCTTCTTTAAAATTACACATTGAAATGCCGAATTATAGGACATCTTAATTGTTGTGCCAATACTGTGTGTACATGAAAGATTCAATTATCCTTAAACTCTGAAGAAAGATTCTCTTAATTATGATTAACTGTAGTAAATAAAAGATTGCAATGAATATATAACATTGATAATGTATCATTGTATATGTTAAACAGGAGATAACAGTGGTGAGAAGTTAAAATACAGGTTGAGAATATTTGCAGTGTTGTATGATATTTATTGAGCTAAATGACACAGATACAGGCTACAGACCAAAGCATATTTAGTGGAGAAAAACACACCAGTAGCAGGACAGAGATTTGAAGTGGCAGTCACCTGACCTCCCAGCAGCTGAGTCACTGCATACCAGGAGGAATTTGCTGCCAAGGAGTGTGGTGGAGTCTCCTTCTTTGGAGGTCTTTAAGCAGAGGCTTGACAACCATATGTCAGGAGTGCTCTGATGGTGTTTCCAGCTTGGCAGGGGGTTGGACTTGATGGCCCTTGTGGTCTCTTCCAACTCTATGATTCTATGAGAAAGAACTGACAAGGGAGGTCAGCGCAGTGCAAACCAACCAACAGGAACATCGGTTTGGCTCTGCTGGCGTGTTTGCACCACTGAGCCGAGTCTGGTGGATTTTAAGCTGTCATAAGCCCTGCGGTGGGGGCAGGAAGAGAAAAGCGGAGTTAGACTGGATCCTAAACTCATTCAGCTCAGACATATGAGCTGACAAACCTGGATAAGCTAAGCTGGCAAGAAGCTGGCAAGAAGTGTGGTATAACTCAAACACTGTTTTACAGGCTTGCTTTTCCTTTGCCAAACTTAGGCCTGCCCCTAAATGGACTTTGGAACTAGCGAAACTTTATACTGGCTTAACTTACTGCCGGGCTGCTTTATGCCAGCTTCTTGTGTATAGGATTGTTCCCCAAGCCCACTTAGGAGTAGGCCAATGTCTACTGCAATGGATTGAGGAAGTCAAAAGATTTCAGATGCTGGCATTTCTGTTGTGTCAGCCATTGGGTGGCTCTGTGGTCTAAACCACTGAGCCTCTTGGGCTTGCCAGTCAGTAGGTCAGCGGTTCGAATCAACGTGACGGAGTGAGCTCCCATTGCTCTGTCCCAGCTCCTGCCAACCTAGCAGTTTGAAAGCACGCCAGTGCAAGTAGATAAATAGTTACCGCTGTGGTGGGAAGGTAAACGACGTTTCCGTGCACTCTGGCTTCCATCACAGTGTCCCGTTGCGCCAGAAGCAGTTTAGTCATGCTGGCCACATGACCCAAAAAGCTGTTTGTGGACAAACACCAGATCCTTCGCCCTGAAAGCAAGATGAGCGCTGCAACCCCATAGTCGCCTTTGACTGGACTTAACTGTCCAGGGACCCTTTACCCTTTACTCTTTTTTTCACTACATGAGTGCCTTAATGACATATTTCTAGTAGTTTGGCTCTTGCAGTATATACTCTATTTTTTTTAAAAAAAAATTTTTTTACATGTATGGCCCTGAAAATCAGGGCCAATATGGGGAAGAAATGAGTGGCAGCAGGCCATTGCAATTGCATCCTGCTTGTAGCCCCAGTTTCCCACGTCTGGCTATTGTGAGAGCAGGATTCTGGGCTAGAATAGTCCTTCCTCAAAGCCTCCCACTGTAGAATCTTCACCTATAATAACTAAATCATGGTAAGTTACGGTATGCTGCTAAACAGTAGTTTACAGCACTAATTTACTTTTCCTGTTGAAAGTGAATCTGGAGCATTCAGCTCTCGGGCCATAAAATTCATGCGCATGTGAAATCATAGTACTTGTTTTTGTTGTTGCCAAACTTCACCTGTTGTTAACTGGCTTGCTTTCCGCTGACTCATCAGGTTTTGGATTCAGGACGTCTGAAGGAATATGATGAGCCGTACATTTTGCTTCAAAATAAGGAGAGCCTGTTTTACAAGATGGTTCAACAAGTGGGCAAGGCCGAAGCTGCATCCATAATGGAAACAGCAAAACAGGTAAGGCTGTTCTCCGCCTCTCCCTACCCCTGCTAAAATGTTGTAATTAAGTTTGTCTCAACAATTTACTTTTCACAAGTTAGCACATTCAGTATTTCAGAAAACCCCATCCTCTCCACTATAGTTAAAGGTCTCGTGGCTTTTCAGTTATAAACTCTTGTTTTTCAGCGCTTTATTACTGGGATTTAGAGTAATATATACCCAGAGCTGAAAATGACATGCTGCCATTGCAGACAACAACTATGCTTGGGATTGTTTGTTTTTATATCTGCGGGGAAGATAATACATACCCTAGTCCTAGACACGCTGTGCTTTTCCCTGACCACCGTGTTGCAAATTGAAGCCGGGGTTGCAATGAAGATTCACTGTGCCCCTAGAGCCCATGCTTTTTTTTTTTGTCCAGCAAATCTGCAGTTTATGCATGTGCTTTGCAAGCTACAAGAAAACTCCATATCCAATGTGAATATATAGCATTCTTTAAAGCACTAGTTTTTCCTCTGATTCTTTGTGCAAAAACCACAGCAACTCCACATTGAATCCATTTCCCAGCCTCTAATGATATTTTGTTTTTGCTGCCTTGCACATAAGCGCAATAAAATCCTTCCTGGCCTGCTTGTGTACTCATTCATATAAAATATTTGGCCTGGAAAAGGCAGCGGGTGGGGGAGGGGAGCTAATAAACTCTTCCAAATATGACAAATGTTTCCCAACCTCGGCAACAGTAAATCACTTTTATTCACCACAGATAGCCAGGTAAATGGCTATTTACAGTAGCCAGGGCTGACCCCACGACGAGAGGGAATGAGGCAATTGTTTTCATACAGCAGGAGCAGGAGAGAAGCAAATTGCTGCCCTACCCCAACTCTCCATTTGCCACATTATTGGGTGTAGTGGATGAGTTGCAGGCCAGCTGGCCACCCACCCACCCATCTCCTCGTCCTGCATGAGCTTTGAGAAAGGGCCAAGGGGGTCCTATCTCAGAGTGAGGTTGGTTGGAGAGGGGCTGTGCCACTTCTGTGTTTGTCATTTAAGCTGAGAAAGGCTGTTTAAACACAGAGGAGGAAGCCTAGGTTTATCTAAGCAGGCCTAAGCTTCTTTCAACTGCAGCTGCAAGCTACCGTAGTGGCACACACACCGACCAGGCCACCTCACCAAGAATGCTTCATTATGAAAAAGGACCTCCATAGGTCTTTTTCAGAGCAAGGCTCAGACTGGGAGGAAGAAGGGGTGGTGGCAGAGACGCTGCCTGTGTTGCCACCACTCAAACAACAACAAGACCTGAGGTGGAATGGGGCAACAGCAGCGAAGCATCGGGCACTGCTACTGCTGCCGCAAAGAAGAGAAGTAAGGTAGCAGTGGCAGGAAGACGATAAGGAGCCCCACGTTTGGCAGCCCTCACCCTTGCACTGATCCCTGAGCCTGAATTCTTAGGCAGCGAAAGAATTTAATATGTCGACTTACTGCCATTTTAAGGGCCTAAGCAGGCCTCAGGATTGTGTTCTCCACAAACACACACACATCAATTGGTCTGTGCAGTTAATCCTAACCAGGGTTTACGATGAACCATTTTAAAATGGCTTCAAACTCTTGGTTTCAACTGGTCATCCTTGATCCCCGTTCTTTAACTATGGCCCTCTTTTAAATAAGAGGAAAGAAGAAGGAGGCTTTGATGAATGGAGAGTAGATAGAGTGTCATTAAGCAAACAAACAGCTCTTCTGGAGAAGCTCTGAAATTGCTGCAACCAGAGGCTTATTGAAAAAGTATAGAAAGGGATCTGGGTTGAGTTTTTGGTTCAGTGCTTGGAAAGCTGAACCAGGCGAGCCCTGTGGTTCCTCCCAAAGCTTTGATTCTGTGTAGGTATGTTGAGCAAAGATTAAAATTTCAGCTACTGCAAGTAACACCTTTTAAAAGTGTTTTTAATGTAGTCATTGTGATCTTTATTTCATAGTATCCTCGTTTCTTTGAAGTGCCAGGGATCTCTCGCTCATATATCTTGCAGTATTAAGACTCTAACTCAACTAAATGCTTTTTCTTTCCACCCTGAGATGCTTTCAGCGAGGGCTGAAAGGCTGCTGCTGCTGCTGCTTTCATTCTGTCCTAGGGTAATGTGGCAGAGTCTCACTATTAACATTCTTAAAGGAAGCTCACTTTTTCACCTTGGGTTAAAATACTATCTTAAAATGCATCTTCTGCTGTTGCCACGCCATTGCAGCCAGCAGCCAATGATGCAAGAGGGGGAGGAGTTATGTACAGTGTGGTTACAAAGTGGGGAGGGGCCAAAGAGCCAAGGTGTGGTGGGAGCACCACGTTTTTTGTTCGGTCCCAGGTCTTCGGAACTTACTCAGCAAAAGGTGTTGGAGAGTAACAAGTTAGTTTTTTCCTTCCCCTAAAAAACAACTTCTAGGGAGCATCTGATCTCGTAGTAGATCTTTCCACTACAGGAAAGAGGCATCCTGATTGCTAGGATAAAAGGAAGAGCAAAGGACAGAAATTCCCAGGAGACTAGAATATGAGACTGAAGTAGGGAAAGTGCACTAAAGGGTAGGGGGAAATAGCAGCTCTTTAAGACGCTACAGATTCCTGTAGCCTGGTGCACAAAAAAGTGTTGCAATAGTCACAGCTCTGACGTCACATGCCTAAAACGGTGGGAGCAGCTATGAACGCTTATCTTGCAGAAATCACTTAGGTTACCTGTAGATTTCACCTTGGAATATTCTTTCTTTGAGGGCTAGTGACTTGCTTTAAAATGAAATGAAATGAAATGAAAGCTCAGAGTCTGGGCTCTGGGCCTGGTAACCCATACAACAGTACTCTCTGTGGTCCTGATACACCAGTACTCTTGGTAGACCCTGGCTACTACTTGTATCATTTGAGCCTGAAATTATAAAAGCTCCATGGTAGGCACTGGATTTCATCCCACAGAACCCCAAGAGATTGTCTTTTTTTAACTGGAGTTGCCAACTCTTTTTGTGGAAACATCACATTGGGGGAACCTGTGATAAGGAAAGTGTCTTCTGTTGAATTTCTGCACAGTTCTTAAGAACAGGAGCCCTGTCTGATAATAAATTGGCAACCAGGGGTGTTCAAAAGCCATTTCCGTTGTAGGTGTGTTGCATCTTAGAACGTGAAATTCCCATAGCATGCAAGAGGAGTTCATTGCGCATATATATATATATATATATATATATATATATATATATGCAGGTTTTGGTGTCTTCGGGTGTCTTCCCGTGTAAGAGTTGGGGTGTCTAGGCGACGTTTCGACGAGGTCTCACTCGTCATCTTCAGGCTGGTGCTTTCGGCTTCTTGTTACTAGAACAGAGCAGGATCTCAGTGTTTGAGTTCCTATAAATACTGTTGAGGGGGTGTGGTGTATAGCCTCCAACGTTCTGGGCAGAGAGGAAGTTCCCAGCTTAGTGTGCCTTTTCTTCTTTTGTTCCTTAATTACTTGAGGGATATCTTGAGTGATTTCTTGAGTGATATTCTGAGTACCATTTAGGAGGGTCATTAGGTGTGGATTAGTTGCTAAAGCTTTCGTGTCTTGACCTCTTGAGCTTGTGAAGAGATTTTTCTGAGAAGATGGCTGTACTGCACTTAGTTGTGCTCTGGCTTGGCTTCGTGTATAGGGGCGAGCTGTGGTTTTGTGCCCTGTGCCAGCCAGATCTGTGTAGGGATTGCAGGGGGGTGCAGCATCCGGAGGTGCCACTATGGTTTGGCTACTGGATGGTGTCTGTAATTTATCTGTGGAGAGGGTCTGGGTTTGGGTCTGGTGTGGTTGATTGGAGATGGCGTTCTGTGTGCCTCTGGTTCTGGTGTCGGTTTTTGTGGGGAGGGCTAATTTCCAGATGTCTGGCAGGCGGGACGTGTCGTCACGCTTGTTCATGTTGTGAGGGTGTTTCTCTATCTCGATGGCTTCCATGATTATTCTCTTGTGGTGATGTTCCATGTTAAAGAGCAATTTGGAATCTGCAAAATTAATTTCGTGTCCTGTTTCTTTCATGTGTTGGTAAAGAGAGGAAGTTTTTTCTTCTTTTTTGACGGCATTCTTGTGTTCTGCGATACGTGCATTTATTCGTCTGTTTGTTTGTCCAATGTACGTGGCTGGGCAGACTTTGCAGGGTATTTCTTTAACATGGAACATCACCACAAGAGAATAATCATGGAAGCCATCGAGATAGAGAAACACCCTCACAACATGAACAAGCGTGACGACACGTCCCGCCTGCCAGACACCTGGAAATTAGCCCTCCCCACAAAAACCGACACCAGAACCAGAGGCACACAGAACGCCATCTCCAATCAACCACACCAGACCCAAACCCAGACCCTCTCCACAGATAAATTACAGACACCATCCAGTAGCCAAACCATAGTGGCACCTCCGGATGCTGCACCCCCCTGCAATCCCTACACAGATCTGGCTGGCACAGGGCACAAAACCACAGCTCGCCCCTATACACGAAGCCAAGCCAGAGCACAACTAAGTGCAGTACAGCCATCTTCTCAGAAAAATCTCTTCACAAGCTCAAGAGGTCAAGACACGAAAGCTTTAGCAACTAATCCACACCTAATGACCCTCCTAAATGGTACTCAGAATATCACTCAAGAAATCACTCAAGATATCCCTCAAGTAATTAAGGAACAAAAGAAGAAAAGGCACACTAACCTGGGAACTTCCTCTCTGCCCAGAACGTTGGAGGCTATACACCACACCCCCTCAACAGTATTTATAGGAACTCAAACACTGAGATCCTGCTCTGTTCTAGTAACAAGAAGCCGAAAGCACCAGCCTGAAGATGACGAGTGAGACCTCGTCGAAACGTCGCCTAGACACCCCAACTCTTACACGGGAAGACACCCGAAGACACCAAAACCTGCATTCCTGTACCCGTGAAAATCTACGAAAGCAAATATATATATATATATATATATATATATATATATATATATATATATATATATATATATATATATATATTCCTTCACCAACATGTTGTCGTTTTCTGGGCTATAACTCTCACCAGCTCTACTTTGGAGGGTCCAGGTTGGCAAAGATTGGCTTACATATAAGAGCGTTCACTGGATGGTGGCCTTTCTATGTAAATTAAAAGAACGATTTATTAACAGCTTTACTGGAACGTACCCAAACAACTCAAATTACGAAAGATTAGGGTTTCATGCTCTCATTTCATGGCAGCATGAATATTAGGCCTAACTCATGACACATGTCAGCCGCGGGGAAGATAGTATATTTTGTGTGTGTTTTAAAGGCTCAAACAAAACTTTTCACATTCTTCTTTGGGGGGAAAATACATTTTGAAGTCCTTTTTCACCCAAACACATTTTCCGATAAGAGCACACAAGTCTTGACATTATTTCATTTTGTTACACGCATCTGTCAGGGAGCAGAGATATGATACAGCTACTAAAAACTGATGATTGTGGAACAGTGAAACTTGACAGCATTTCATTTCCTTTATGTTCTGATTATACATTTATCAGGAAACCTGTATCTCTGGCAGTTCAGCTAGAAATTGGTAGAATTCAAGAACTCAAAGGCTCGGCAAAGAACTGTCCTATTATTTGGTATCATCTTACATTTTAGAGAAGTTGCTTGGTGGAGCCTTTGTTACGGCTCTCCCTTTCCCTTTCATTATTGTGGCACCCTATCCCCAGATCACATTTCTATAAGGCTCTATGACTCCTCCACGGCGCAAATTAAACGCTGGGATCTTTCATACGTACATCCCGAAGTTTCAATGGTTGTCAGTCATAGTTTGTAAAATGCAGGGATTACAACCTTGATATTAACATCCAAATCCATTGTGCTTATTTTTATGTGTGAAAATGAAAAGCCCTTGTGCAGACACTAGATTTTGAAGCTGCTTTGTCACCCTGTTTTTAATTTATCTCCATTTCTGAGCCGGTAAAAGGATTTTATTTATCTGTTTAATGTCAAATGATAAAGTTATCAGTTGATCTGAATTATTAGCACTTTGAGTGGGAATAGCAGGCATGTATGTTGATGCACCGCAGCTTGGCTGCAAGTTGTTGGAAGAGCAGAAGACAGTTTTGCTAATTTTAAAGGAAAATATATGTATTACAGCTGTGTCCTTCTCCCATTGATATGCATCCTTTAGTTGCAGTATGTAGAACAAGCTCCTTTATGAAACTAACATAGAACTTTCCCCTCCTCCCTAGGTTTATTTTAAGAAGACTTACCCTGAAGTTATTCCAAACGGCCAAGCAGCCACCAACTCGTCAGCCGATGATTCACAAGGATTAATTATTTTTGAGACTGCACTATGATCCCAAGCAATTATGGGTGCTGGATTTTGTTTTTTAGCAGAATGTAATGCTAATACGATGTAAACCAAATATTGCTCTTAATTGAAAAGACTGTTTTTGCACTGAATAGCTACTTGTTATATTTTGGGGGAGGGGGAGTTTTGCATTACTCCTGTTCCTTGCATTTGAATGTAATGCAGTTCAATATTTTTTAAAAAAGACAGTACATTTTGAATCTCTCTTTGTAACTGCTTGATCCTGTGGAATTAGCAGCAGAAGATTGCCCCAGAATATGTATAGCCATATTCTATGCTGGGCAACCGAGACCCGGGAAATCCTGATTTTTCTCAACTCCCATAAAAGTGCCTTGACGCCAGGAGTACTGCACAGAAAGATTTCACTCCTGATCGTATCTCCTGGATTCGTAGGTTGCTACATAAAGATGCTCTTGATACAGTGGTGCTGTGCTGGAAAGAATGGTGCTGTTGTGGCAATGCTTAAGTTTTCTCCTGCATGAGCATTACTTTCGGTCAGGGTTAGAGCTCTGACCAAAGGCCGCCTGTGGCATCACTGCACTGGCAGAAGTCCCTTTAAACGTGAACCTGTCGTTTCAGAGTGTAGTTGAATGCTGCAAAGAAGGTCTTGCGCAATTTGTAGCACATTGAAACAGAACGCAGTTGGCCAGCTGTTCATGCCCTCCTTGACCACCTGACAGGCCCTCCTAAGTGGCTCTCCTGGTGGGCTGCACTTGGCTTGATGGGTCACAAATCATACAGGCCTTCTATACAGAAATGAAGCACACGAATACATACACTGTTTGCTTGTTTACTACTGTAGATACGTTTGAACCACCGGTGCAGGACACCTCCTGCTTTGAAATTTCTCAGGTTGGAAATAAAGAATGTATTTTTTTTAGCTTTGCATATTGAAGGAAGGCAAATGAAGACGTTCTACTTGGCCTAACAAATGCGTATTTGCAAATCCTAAGCTGCATCCATTTTACACCAGACCAAAGTTATTTCTCTGGAGGGGAGTTCTCCGCTTCCTTGTCTTTTAAACTTGTTTTAAGTGGGCAATGATATCCCAAACAGAAATGCAACACAAACAGTTGGCAGTTTTCATTTTCAAGAAGCTTAGGCATACAAGAAACTCCCCCAATACCTAGTTTGCCTCTATATGCCTACAATAGACACTTTCAGAGCAATAAATCAGGAGATGATGAGACATATCACTAAGGCTGGGTTAAGGAAAACAGCTACTTAACAAACCTTACAGTGCTTTTCATGTGGCTTCCCAGGTTGCACGTTTCGTCGTCCTGACCAGTTCACAGTTACTGGTCAGGAGTGGGCTTTCCGTACCTTCCTCCCAAACTATCCTTGGAATGGAGGAATATTGTGGGAAGAACCATCCAAGAGTTGGAGTCTGGGCTGAAATGGTGGTTGTTATGTTAGTATGGTCCTCCTGCAAGAATCCTACCTATTGCAGGGGTGGTGTGTCCTGTTTCACTTCATGAGGAGAAATGGAAAGTTCTGCTTTGCCACTCCTGCCGCCACCTGGCCTGCCACCTCCACCGCCATCAGTGCCAATTTGGGGCAAGATCGTGCCCATTTGGGGTGAGATCTTACCCCAAATAGACACAGTCTTGCCCAAAATCAGTGCAGCTGTGGCACCGACAAGTGTGCTAATTATTGGGGCGGCTCTGCACCTATGTGGCTGTGTTGTGGCTACATTCCTAGATTGGCACGGGGGAAAGACACAGGAAAAGATATCCCATGCCTAGACAAGAATAGTGGGAATTCATCCACTGTAATAGGCTGTCAATTAGTAGGGATGGTTTGCACCACACATCTGCTAGCACCTAATTAGAAATATAGGGAAGCACCAGGGATGTTGAATTCTTACCAGTTGACAGTGGGTTACAGGCTGCTGTCTTACAAAGCAGCTACATGTACACTTTTCTGGTGCTGTAGTCAACCACCGACTGAAGGCACTGTCCCTAGGTAAGGCTAAGTACCCCTGGGGTTGTGATATTTGTGCTAATTGGCAGTGGGTCTTGGTGTGTGGGGGTGTTGCAAATATTCGTCATCAGCCACACATCATGGGAAATACAGTTACTGGCCAAACATTCCTAGCTCAAGTTTTGTGTAAAGAATAACAACCATGGCGATGCTATTCAAGCATCTGTTGAATGATGGAAGTCTATACAAAAAAAAGTTGTAATATTTTGTGTGGCTGTCAGCGCACACGTGTTAAAATAACTTCCCTTTCCTCTTTAGTAAGCATTTAATCGCAATGTTTTGCCAACGTTGATACATAGAAAATTCTCTCTGGTCAAGTTCTCAATGCATTGTTTGCATTTATTGTGCCTTACTGGATTTCAAGCCAAACTTATTTGAAAATACAATAATTTTAAATCCATATTGTGTTCTTGTTTCTCTTAAAGGTCTTTTACACATAATTGCAATTGTTATCTGTGTCTCGACTGTACCACTGTTCTTCCATATGGGGGGAGGGGACTGAATATAGAAAATTTGTTCATATCAGGGAGATTGGCTAGGCTAGAAACAGATATCTGCTATTTTATGTGGAGCTTTTTTATATGATGACGCATCCCCTACCTGTAGCATGAAGTGGTAAGATGTGCCCCATTGTCTCTAAGAGTTTTGCCATCATAAACACATGGACACACACCTAAGTGAAAACGAAGGGTGTTTCTATAAATTGTACCTGGCACAGAAACTCCCAACTTCCTCTTCTTTGAGCCAACGAGAAATATCTTCAGGGATTAGGTGTACTGGGAGCGGCATTTATCATAGGTAGAAGACCTTAAATAGGAGTGTTGGCCATTCCTTCGCCTTTTGGTTTGATTGCTACTCATTTAAGCTCTTTCCTCTGGGTTGACATCCTCTGGAACAGTGGGGGAGGCAAGTTTTGATCTGGAACCCCCAGAATTATCCATACTATACACCTCAACACTATTATAGCACTTAAAGGGTCATGGGCATCCTGTTGAAACCTAACGTGCTTGCAAGTACTTCAGAGGATTAACATTTTTCCATTTTTGTTATATCTGTCCCCGACGAGCCCTTTGAGGATCAACTAGGAGAGAAATTAGATTCAGTTTGAATTTAAAGGTGAACCTACCTAATTTGCACTATCTGAAATGATATGCAAATTGCAACATGGCCATCCTTTGAAAATTGCATTTATCTGAATTTTGCAATGCAGTTCATCAGCTAAGTAATGTGGGCAAAAATGTTTAGTGCATTAAAAAATCATTGTAAGTGAAAATTGCTGGTCAAAAATGTGTATATATTAGGAAAAATTCACACTGAAATGATGAATTTTCATGAGGACTTTTTTCTTTCTTTCAAAAAAAGTTAGCAAACTGATGTGGAAATGTGGATTGGAAAAACGAGCAAGTGCAAAAAATGAAAATTGACAGATTCTACCATCCCTGGGATCAATACCTTAGATTTCGAAAAGGACCAATGTACTTTGAATTACTCATTGTAAAGGTTTTCAAAGAGCTAAAATCTTTTCCTTGTTAAAAAAAGACATGTTTCTGAATGGTAACTGAAGGTAACTGAAGACCGTAATAATCACCAAAATGTTTGAAATTCAGATGCCTTGCTTAGACTTGTGGAAGATCTGTAAATTACAACAAACCTGTGTGAGAAGCCCGGGTTCAAACCAAAACTCATGTCACTGCAGTTCATAAAAGGGCTACTCAAGGCTCCTAGATCATGAGACGAAACCAGTAAACTTTAATGTGTCCATTGCTGGTGGTTGGAAGGCAAGCAGGGGTTTGCCTGAACAATCAGTTGCATATCAAGGTCCAGAGGCAAGAGCTTTGGACAACCTGATGGAACCTCACTGGACCCTTGTGCCACTTGCTCCCTGCTCAACTCAAGGTCTGCAGTACCACCCTTTGGCCATCTGCAGTGGTGGCACTGCAGCACAACGCAAGACCAGGCATTCCTCTAAAAGGCTGCCATGGTACTGCAGAATTCAAGACCTTGGGCTACAAGCTGTTGATACCTGTTTTGATAGTCCTGGTACCTGGATTTTTGTTTGATGTGTAGAGCACAGCTGGGGTGGTTTTTTGCCTAGTCAAATCTTATTGTAATAATGAGAACCAGAATGCCAAATTTGACTGGGTAAGGAATACAGAACGTGGTCACGCTGGTGTAAGAAAATTACGCCTTTAAGTAATTGAGTATAATAACGGTGCATTCTCTTACACATTTTGCTTGGTTTTGTCTCCAGTGCTTTCTGGACTCTGGTATGATGAAACAAAACTATTTTCTTTAAAATGCTTCCACCTATAAAAGGTAAAGGTATAGGACTCCTGAACGGTCCCGAGTGACTGGGGAAACCCAGCCAGATGGGCAGGGCATGTGTGTACAGTGGTACCTGGGGTTAAGAACTTAATTTGTTCTGGAGGTCCGTTCTTAATCTGAAACTGTTCTTAACCTGAGGTACCACTTTAACTAATGGGGCCTCACGCTGCCACCACGCGATTTCTGTTCTCACCCTGAAGCAAAGTTCTTAACCCGAGGTACTATTTCTGGGTTAGCAGAGTCTGTAACCTGAAGCGTCTGTAACCACTGTATGTATGTACGCACGTACATATGTATGTATGATAATGATAATAATATGTTGAAGAATGTTTCTGTCGGGCTGAATTACTCTTTTCCCTCTCCTTGATGGTTTCACAGTATATCATTCTCAGAATTAAAGCTGAGGGTTCTTTCATTGACTGGTAATAACTGACCTTGGATTTTCCATCTTTCAACAATGGAAGTAACTTTTTAAGAAAACCCGTAGCTTGCTCCTGACCATGTTTTCTAATATTCAAAAGTGATATCTGTATCAGCTGCCAGATGGTCTGTAGCATCCTTGTAAATTGTGCCAAATTTAATTACTACTGCTACTATTTTTCAATGATTTGGATTTTTTTTAAAGCGGTTAATTTTTTAGCAGTTATCACTTAAGCAACATTGCAATTGTCAATGTTTTGGAAGCCCAGCAATTGTATTAAACTTCTTGGCTTGGATAAACATCCATTTGTGCCTTGGATCTCCAGTCTTCTTCCTGCTGCAGCAACCTCATGCCCTTCTCTCAAAAGCCCTAGAGAGCCCTCCAGGGTAAATGTGGTATGAAGACAGACACTGCTGACTGGCCCAAATTCTCAAGTGGGAGTTTGGATCCAGGCCATAGCTTTCCCATTCCTTAGAAGAGGCAGGGGGAGCTAATATTAAGCAACAGAAACCTAACATCTAACGGCACTGAGAAACGTTCCCAACACATACATCATTTCTTGGTAGTCTCCATTCGATTCTCAGGGTTTTTCATTTTGGTATCTATTACACTGACATCAGTTGTATAAAGCCAGGATTATCCTGTCAAAACACGTTAAAACAGCACATTCAGCAGCCTCGCAGATACCTAACATTTTTGTTAGCATTCTAAAAGCTACAATATCAAATTGATTCAGGTAAGCAAAATATGTTGTTTTTATGACCTGATATAGCAAGATGTGTCTGAGTTTTCCTTACAGGAAGAAGTCTGAAATGTCTCTTGCTTTCTGCTCTCATGAGTAGCCACATCACCTTGGAATCAATTTATGATGAAATGATTTCATATTTAACGCTGTTGAACCAATGCATGCAAATCTTCTTAGTACTGAAGAATATTTTGGGCCAGTCTAAAGATTGTTCATTATTATTTATTAGTATATGCATTTTTGCATTAAAATATGCAAATGACATATTTCTAAAAGCAGCTATACATCTGATGTTAAATTAAATCACAAGAAATGTATCATTGTAAAACAAAAATCTAAGTTAGATTGAGACTGATGCAATGTAGAAATTACCCAGAGTCCACAGTGGATTACATTATCAAAATGTAACTGTAGTGATTTGCCCCTCAAGGCTCAGCTTTGACCTTTGAACTTCATGCTAACGTTGAAAATGAAGGTTCATCACCATATATATATATATATATATATATATATATATATATATATATAGGCATGATTGTGTTGCACAAAACCTCACTCAAAATTATTAATAATAATAATAATAATAATAATAATAATAATAATAATTATACCCCACCCATCCGGCTGGGTTTCCCTAGCCACTCTGGGCGGTTCCCAACAGAATATTAAAAAACATGATAAAACAGCAAACATTAAAAACTTACCAAAACAGGGCTGCCTTCAGATATCTTCTAAAAGTCAAGTAGTTGTTTATTTCCTTGACATCTGGTGGGAGGGCGTTCCACAGGGCAGGCGCCACTGCTGAGAAGGCCCTCTGCCTGGTTCCCTGTAACCTCACTTCTCGCAGTGAGGGAACTACCAGAAGGCCCTCGGAGCTGGACCTCAGTGTCCGGGCAGAACGATGGCAGTGGAGACACTCTTTCAGGTATACTGGGCCTAGGCCATTTTGGGCTTTAAAGGTCAGCACCAAAACTTTGACTTGTGCTTGGAAATGTACTGGGAGCCAAAGTAGGTCTTTCAGGACTGGTGTTATATGGTCTCAACAAATTCCCAGTCACCAGTCTTGCTGCCGCATTCTGAATTAGTTGTAGTTTCCGGGTCACCTTCAAAGGTAGCCCCATGTAGAGTGCATTGCAGTAGTCCAAGCGGGAGATAATCAGAGCAGGCACCACTCTGGCGAGACAGTCTGTGGGCAGATGGGTCTCAGCCTGTAGACCAGATGGAGCTGGTAGACAGCTGCTCTGGACTCATACAACTTTCATATTTAGACATGACCTGTAGTGCCTTTACTCTCTATCATTGATAGAAATTAATGGTGATCTCAGAATTGGAGAAAGTTATCACTCTCATACCTGCTGACAACTAAATGGATTGCCCAACTGTTGTGAAGCACGTTAAGGATTCTTCTTGGTTAGTCATCAATGGGCATCCCTTTGGGTAAGCTGACACAAGCTAACACTGGTGGGGATTTTGCCAATTCTTTGTTCAACAACTGAAACACACAAAGCGAATATTCATATGAGTTGCCGTTGAGAAAGCAAATCAAGACTTGTAGGCATGAGAAACACATACAGCTCTCCGCACCGGAGAATAACTTTCTGGCATTGCCTGGGAATAAGGAAGATCTTGCTCCCTTCCTTCTCACCTCTCTTGTCGTCGCTGCAGGATTTGAGGATGAAAGGAAGGTGTTGAGCAACATCTATTGATGCAGCACAACTGCAGTTAGGAGCAAGAGTTTGGAGAAACCACTGGTAAGTGATAAAGACTTTCACAGCTTGCAGTTAGCAGCCGTGCTGATGTAGTTTCTGCTTGACACAGACATATTCTTCTGCTGCACAGTTCCAACAAGATGAAGTGTGTTAAGTTGTGGGTGAACATATCAGACGACACAGAGATTCTTCAAACAGCTCTTGTTTATTCACGGGCCAAAACAGAACAGAACTGAACTGAGCTCCGCTAGAACGCAACAGTAACCATTTTATATAGAGCTCCACTAGAACGCAACAGCAACCATTTTCTGTAACTATCCAGTCACTGAACATCACTTTCAATCCCTTATTTGCATATGTGGACCTGAGTGGAAACTACAGTAGCCCCCTGCTGGCCCAGGGTGAGAACTTCAGTACATAACAAAGTGGACCATGGTGTGGTTGTTGTCTGGCACTGCAGAAGATGGCATGTTCTGGTCCACACGGCCTGCAGCCAGCTGTCAGTGGCTGAAAAGGCCAGTATCACTAGTACTGTATGCTATTGGAAGACTGGGTGTCGCCTCCTGCAGTGTGACTCTAACAAAGCATGCAGTGTAGAAAACATTGAAAGAGCTTAAGAAGGATTTTTTTTTTTTAAAGGACTCAAATTGCAGGTTACATGCAGACCCATATATATGTATATATTGACAGCACCATTCTGTCAGCCAGTGTAACATGTAATTTGTAAGACACATGGAATAAATAAATACATTTGTTTTCTGCCTCCAGTATGCGAAATGTTTTGTGCAAGCAAGACATTTTACAGAACAAGACCATTTAAAAGCATTCATATCTTTTGAGGGTGTTATGATGGGCAGCAACACTGAATTTGTGAATTGATGTTCACAAATTTTTGGTACATACTCCTGTGGATTTTGGAAAAACCTGAAAGGGCCAATTCACTGATCGATTGTTTCCTTCAAGCTCCTATGCAGGCACAGAACAGAGAAGCAGCAGCTCAAGTCTTGGACACCATCTTGAATTTCTGGGATTTCAGTTGAGAAATTGGTTTGGGAACAGTGGTTTTCAGATTCAGCTTTTTCGAATTAATTTAGAAAAATGGGTTTCCCAAAATTATTTCCTCTTGCATTTGGGGAAAAATTAGTCCAGACTACATGGAGACTGTTCCAATATTTACTTACTAAGTATCTGCTTGTTCACTTCTAAAATAACCTGTTGTATGGTAGATAGAAATTACTATAGGTTTGGGGATTTTAAAAGATTTTTGTTTTTACAATGTTTTGTAAGGCAGTATTGTCTATGTGCAGGTGTTTTAATGTGAGTGTCTTTGTTTTTAAAACAGAAGGTGCAATTTTAATAGTTGATTTCAACCCAAAGCCTTGTTACACAACATACTCTGTGTTACAAAGAAAGTGATGTGACAAAAGGTTTGTGAGTGTATTGCATAGTTAATTATTCCACCAGCATCTGGGGATTTTGCAACGAGCAGTCTTGATGTCTCTGCACATGTACGAAATGGTCAGGTCTTTCATCATTCAGAGGATCACGCTGATAATCAGCTTTAACTCCATTGTGTGCATCTTTTCATATTTTCCTCACTTTGCTTATCTGATTCTAGTGGGAGGTATCAAAGGTTTTTTTAAAAAAAACCTAAACATTAACACCATATCATTAACTATAGAGGGCTATGGCCCTCTAGCACTTTAGCAAGCCCATTAGTTAGGGTTTTCTTTTCGGGGAGAGAGTGTTTTTGTGTATCATGGAAGCAACTGGGCATTGTGACTTAATTTTTTTTGACAAGTGAGAGAGATCGATAATGGTGAAGTTCAGTGTGTAAGTCTCCTTAGCAGGAAGTGGAAATCATTCAAATGGATCATTTGCTTCTTGACCATCAATTTAGAAGCACCTCAAGTATTATTTCACATTGCTGAAAGCATTTCACGAAAACTGTCTCGGTTTCTTTGCAGCATTCTTATAAGGTAAAGGGTAAAGGGACCCCTGACCATTAGGTCCAGTCGTGGCTGGCTCTGGGGTTGTGGCGCTCATCTCACTTTATTGGCCAAGGGAGCCAGCGTACAGCTTCCGGGTCATGTGGCCAGCATGACTAAGCCGCTTCTGGCGAGCCAGAGCAGCACACGGAAACGCCGTTTACCTTCCCGCTGGAGCAGTACCTATTTATCTACTTGCACTTTGACATGCTTTCGAAGTGCTAGGTTGGCAGGAGCAGGGACCGAGCAACGGGAGCTCATCCCGTCGCAGGGATTCGAACTGCCGACCTTCTGATCGCCAAGTCCTAGGCTCTGTGGTTTAACCCACAGTGCTACCTATAAGGTAGGCCAATGTTTTTAGCTCCATACTGCAGATGGTGGACAACGATTAACATGTTGGCATCTGTCTGTCTCAGGAGACAATGGAAGAATGCACCTTTGGGAGTGAAGTCAAACTGTTGGAGAGTTACAGCGCCTGCTGTGGCTGTAGAGACCAATATGGGAGAGACATGTTTTGTTGCAGCCAGACCAGATGAAGGCATCCAATTCCGCTGCTGCAGATGCACAATTGTGTTTCTTCTCTCTGTGCTTCTCCCAGAGGTCCCTGCAATCCTATATACACTTGCTTGGGAATAAGCCCCATTGATTCAATGAGACTTGGTTCTGAGCAGATGTCTATGGGATTGCACTATAAGACACTCAGCACTATAAGAGACTTTTGTAGGGTTATGTAATCAGCTATTTGCTGAAATATTTGAAGAAGGAACTGGCTTATGAGTGTGGTTTGTTCATGGTGAATAAACCATAGTTAAGCTGCTGTGAAACATTTGTTTCAGAATGCAAGATGGCTTTGCTTGGAGGGAACGCTGGTTGTCTAAAAATCAGCTGGGTGCTACACTGATGACATTGGGTGATATACAACTTGAACCAGACAGAGCGCCTTCTCGGTAGTGGCACCCGCCCTGTGGAATGTCCTCCCATCAGATGTCAAGGAAATAAACAACTGTCTGACTTTTAGAAGACATCTGTTTAGGGAAGTTTTCAATGTTTGATGGTTTATCGTGTTTTTAATATTCTGTTGGGAGCCACTCAGAGTAGCTGAGGAATATAAATAAATTACTACTACTACTACTACTACTTAACCCATAGAAATCATTGGGACCTCAGATTTCAGTAGGCCTACTTTGAGAATGACTAAAGTTGGATGATATCTCATGTTTTCACAATCTTCCTGCCTTGTGGGCCCCATATTGAAACAGACATTCTAGGAAAAGGGGGAGGAAGTAAAAAAGACACAGTTCATTCCCCCCAGTGTATTTCCTAATACCATTTTTCATCTTGTATACAATACAGTATACCTCATGCTTAGCTTTAAATTGGAAAAGGCTCTGAGTTGTATTTATGACCTCTCTTAGGAAATAGGATTTCAAATGTGCTGACTTGTTTGAAAACATGTCTTGTTTGCATGAAGACGGTACGGCAGTTGAAGAATCTGTTTACTTGCAATGCTGCCTTTACATTGGGAAAAGATTAATACATTTAATTTTGTGTGTTGCTTTTGACTTGACGTTGTGGCTTTTTGATGGCCTTTCCCATGTCCGTATTGCTGGTCAGACCACTATATCTATCCCTAAAACATCATCAGGATTCCATACAGGCACTTCCCAAATAAAAGCCAGGTTGTCACCTTGCATTTTAACTTCTCCGGGGGAAGGCAGATAAGGTTCAAGTCCAGTTGTCCGGCAAATTTCCATAGTGCAGCCATATCTGCACTCAAGAAAATGGGGATGGGGCAGGGGACAGAAAGGGTAAGAATTATTCTCTCAAACCATCAGACAAAGCAACATGCTTGGTTATTATTTTGAACTTCATTTTAAAATTAGACACAATGGACCGGTCTGAGACCAGCCTTCACTTTCTCGGTTGTGGCAGTGGCAGGGTCAGAGGAGAAACATACAGCAAGATTTTCAAGCCTTCTTTCTGGCAAATAAATATTGGGGCCCTTTCAAACAAACAACTCTCCGTGTGAAACCTGGACTGGTACAGCCCAAATGTGAGGTGAGGCATTGAACTGGCCCTTTAAAACTGGTCTGCAGCTGAATTTTAAGTTTCTGCGTCCTACACCAAGTGCCCATCTCCTCTCCTGGAAGCTACTGTCATGGGGGGGTGGGGGGGAAGACCTCTCCTCTTTCCAGAGGGGAGGAGTTGTGAGCGGGAGCCGGCTCCCGCGTCAGCAGGGGGGTGTATACGGCCCCCTGCATCAGCTCTCTTCTGCTGCCGCACCAAGCACATCAGCCAGCCAATAGGGCTGGCGTGTGGGCGGGGTTTAGCCACATTTAAGCGGCTGTGGGAGCGCCAGGCTCCATTCTGTTCCTGTTTTCGCCGGATCACCTGCTCTCCCTCCCTTTAGGTCATTTCTTTCTTTTGACCTTGCTATGGGCGTTAGTTGGTTGCCTTGGTTGCCCAAGGGGCCTGGTAGGAATTTTTATCCAATTGGCAAATTGGCACCAGCCTCTTGGTTTTTCGCCCACCTCTTAGCAATTCGTCACAACTTTCTGGTATTGGCAATTAGGCATTGGAATATGTGTAGTGTGTTGGAAGGCAGGTTGTGGCCATCACCTACCCTTCTCCTTGTTTGGGTATTCTGTTAAAGGAATCCGGCAGCCGTGGATCCTGTCCGATGCCCTGCTTGGTGGCACAACCCACGGTGACTTCAGGGGAAGCTTCCAGTTGTATTTTCATCAACAAGCTCCTTCCACTGGTTGTTAACCCTCAAATGACTCCCCGCCGAGCGGGATGGAGTCATGCATAGCTCGTTTGATCCAATGCCTAAGCCAATACCACTCACGTGCTATAACCAATAAAGTTGTGGCCTTAATTCGCCCATTAACCTAAAATACTTGTGTCCTTGTGTCTTATTTATCTCTATGCGGGTGGTGGGTCCTCGACTCACAAAGGCCATTATTCGTCTCATGTTGTGCAAGAAACTAGAAAATACAGTGGTGCCTCGCAAGACGAAAAGAATCCGTTCTGTGATTCTCTTCGTCTAGCGGTTTTTTCGTCTTGTGAAGCAAGCCCATTGACGGATTAGCGGATTAGCGCTATTAGCGGCTTTTAGCGGCTTTTATCGGCTTATCGGCTTATCGGATCAGCTGATAAGCGGCTTAGCGGCTTAGAAAAAAGGGGGGGAACCCCGCAGGAACTCGCAAGACATTTTCGTCTTGCGAAGCAAGCCCATAGGAAATTCGTTTTGCGAAGTACCTCCAAAACGGAAAACCCTTTCGTCTAGCAGGTTTTCCGTCTTGCAAGGCATTCGTCTTGCGGGGCACCACTGTAGTTGGTTAAAAACCAATTTTAAAACTTGTTATTTCCATTGCAATAACAATATCATTATGTATGTGCAATGATTGAAAGAACTCATGGAGCCAAGTGAATACAAATACTGATTGGTTAGATCTCTCTGCTGCTTATTGTAGATTTTCCTTGGCCTCCTTGGGAGGTTACCCCCCCCCCTTTTTGCCAACAGTGCATCTTTTAAGCAACTGGTTACTTGATGCTGTTGCCAGGGATCATCTTGCTTCTTGTTACAGCAATGGAAAGTATCTGTCATCTTTCCCCTAGAGCTATGGCTGAGATAAACGTTTTTTTCAGGGTGCATTAATGTCTCGTGTACTTAAAAAATAAATAAATTTGGATTGGATGTTTCGCTCTCAAGTAGAGCTGTTTGTTCTTAAATCTGGTTTGCATGACTTTAGGCGACTTGTACGGTTTGTACATGTTTTGTGAAATGGTTCGCCTTACACATGGGGCTTTAAGAAAGGGCATGCCCTAGACTACTATAAAGGGACAGGGGACTCCAAGACAGTTTGTCCCCTATGGGATTTCCATTTTGGAATAGTTATGGGATATTCTGGGGAAAGCTTTCTCCCTTGATCCTTGGTTTTTCCTCTTTACCTCCAGGAAATCAGAACATTGCTGAGTTCTTCAGAGGTGCCTCATCAGGTCTCAGTCTACAGACTCTGCCTTCATATAGAAAACCAGTTCAACGGTAGAAGCATGCCATTATTTTGGTGGAAGAAACTGGTAAAAGTTATTTTGATCTAGATGGACCTTAGGTTACAAGATTCTGACAACTTCTGAAAGGGTTGAGGCTTAAACCAGCTGGAATATCATGCTTTATGACAGAGAAATATTTCTCTAGCTTAAACCCAATTGCGTGGAACACAGTTGTGATTACTCAAGTTGCAGAGTAGTTTTTGAAATGAATAAATATGAGCAAAAGTGGTTTCTTACGATCTGCGCTGAAAGAAAAGGAGGTGGCATAAATGGATATAGGTTTCACAAAAAACATAAACGTGAATGTTGCATAATAAGTAATATAACAGATGAAAGAACTTTGGTCATTAAATCTTAGTGGTTTAGATAACCTCTTATTGTCAAGTGTTTCATTAATATGTGTGTGGGAAGAAGCAGATAATAGGCTCCTCAAACAAGATGTGTGTGAGGAACAAATATCACAACAGGAGAGAGAGCTGTTGAAATGTAATGTAACTTAAAAGTGCTGTCTAAAATGCATAAGATATTATTGGAATGGGAGACAAGGGATGGCCAAGTCAAATCCTCAATGACACATTGGGCAATAGATATTGGTCATAATTCAGTTATGGAAGCATGGGAATATGGAATATGTAGAATGTGGATATAAAATTTACAGCATGTTATGGTTTAAGAGGAAATTATATGAAAATGATATATTGATGGTATCCAACACCAAGTACAGTGGTGCCCCGCAAGACGAATGCCTCGCAAGACAAAAAACTCGCTAGACGAAAGGGTTTTGCGGTTTTTGAGCTGCTTCGCAAGACGAATTTCCCTATGGGCTTGCTTCGCAAGACAAAAACGTCTTGTGTTTTTTGCAAGTTTGTTTCCTTTTTCTTAACACCGTTAATACAATTGCGACTTGACTTCGAGGAGCAACTCATAGAACGCGGTGTGGTAGCCTTTTTTGAGGTTTTTGGTGATTTTGAAGCTTTTCCAAAACTTTTCCGACACCGTGCTTCGCAAGACGAAAAATTCGCTAGACGAAAAAACTCGCGGAACGAATTAATTTCGTCTTGCGAGGCACCACTGTAAATTTGCAAAAACATCTAAATCAAGTGCTGGAAATGTAAAGAGAAAGAAGGTTCTTTTTATCATATGTGATGGTCTTGTAAAGGTTAAAGCTTACTGGGAAATGATATATAATGAGTTGAAAAAGAAGTTGAAAAATCGTTTGTAAAAAGCAAACAAACCCAGAAGCTTTCCTTTGTGGAATTATAGGGCTAGAACTACCCAAACTGTACAGAAATTTATTCATGTATGCAACTACAGCAGCAAGAATGTTACTTGCCCAAAAATGGAAAGAAAAAGAAGTCCCAGCAAAGAAGAATGGATACAAAAACTTATGAAATATGCAGAAATTTACCAGGAAAATAAGAAATCAAGATAACAAACTTTTTATAAAAGAATGGAAATAGTTTATTGAATATTTACTAACAAAATGTAAACAGATAAGACCATTGGCATGATTATTGTAATAACCTGCAGTTTCATAAGAGGATATATTTAAAGTAGATGAATAAATGAACAAATTAAGTTAATTAGGATATGCAGAAAATATTAAAAATTAATTTAAGGAACCGCAGAAAGAGGGGGAAAGAAGTCAAGTTTTGAAATGTTAAAATGACTGTAAAATTATTGAAATGTGTAGACCTGAAAACCATAAATAAAATATTAAATAAATAAAAAAAGATGTATATGAATTTCTCTGTATTCTCTTTGGCTCATGCTTAATAATAATAATAATAATAATAATAATAATAATAATAATAATTTATTATTTGTACCCCGCCCATCTGGCTGGGTTTACCCAGCCACTCTGGGCGGCTTCCATAGAAACCAAAAATACAGTAAAATGTCACAGATTAAAAACTTCCCTGAACAGGGCTGCCTTAAGATGTCTTCTAAATGTCAGGTAGTTATTTATCGCTTTGACATCTGATGGGAGGGTGTTCCACAGGGTGGGCGCCACTACCGAGAAGGCCCTCTGCCTGGTTCCCTGTAGCTTTGCTTCTCGCAATGAGGGAACCGCCAGAAGGCCCTCGGCGCTGGACCTCAGCGTCCGGGCAGAACGATGGGGGTGGAGACGCTCCTTCAGGTATACTGGGCCGAGGCCGTTTAGGGCTTTAAAGGTCAACACCAGCACTTTGAATTGTGCTCAGAAACATACTGGGAGCCAATGTAGATCTTTCAAGACCGGTGTTATATGGTCTCGGCGGCTGCTCCCAGTCACCAGTCTAGCTGCCGCATTCTGGATTAGTTGTAGTTTCCGAGTCACCTTCAAAGGTAGCCCCACGTAGAGCGCATTGCAGTAGTCCAAGCGGGAGATAACTAGAGCATGCACCACTCTGGCAAGACAGCCCGCGGGGAGGTAGGGTCTCAGCCTGCGTACCAGGTGGAGTTGGTAGACAGCTGCCCTGGATACAGAATTGACCTGCGCCTCCATGGACAGCTGTGAGTCCAAAATGACTCCCAGGCTGCGCACCTGGTCCTTCAGGGGCACAGTTACCCTATTCAGGACCAGGGAGTCCTCCACACCAGCCCGCCCCCTGTCCCCCCAAAACAGTACTTCTGTCTTGTCAGGATTCAACTTCAATCCATTAGCCGCCATCCATCCTCCAACCGCCTCCAGGCACTCACACAGGACCTTCACCGCCTTCACTGGTTCTGATTTGAAAGAGAGGTAGAGCTGGGTATCATCTGCATATTGATGGACACCCAGTCCAAACCCCCTGATGATCTCTCCCAGCGGCTTCATATAGATGTTAAATAGCATGGGGGAGAGGACGGAACCCTGAGGCACCCCACAAGTGAGAGCCCAGGGGTCTGAACACTCACCCCCCACCACCACTTTCTGAACACGGCCCAGGAGGAAGGAGCGGAACCACTGTATAACAGTGCCCCCAGCTCCTAGCCCCTCTAGACGGTCCAGAAGGGTGTTATGGTCGATTGTATCAAAGGCCGCTGAGAGATCCAGCAGAACCAGGAAACAACTCTCACCTTTGTCTCTAGCTCGCCGGAGATCATCAACCAGCGTGACCAAGGCAGTTTCAGTCCCATGGTGAGGCCTGAATCCCGATTGGAAGGGATCCAAATGGCCCGCATCCTCCAGGCGTGCCTGGAGTTGTTCAGCAACCACGCGCTCAATCACCTTGCCCAAGAATGGAAGATTTGAGACTGGACGATAGTTGGCCATACTGGGCGGGTCTAAAGATGGTTTTGTGTGTAATCAAACCTATTCTGACTCACAGAAGTTACATGTGTTTTATCTCTTTTGCGACTGTTGATTTTAGTCATCTTTTGAATGTTTTTAAATACCCGCTCTTAACTATTTTTTATCAAGGATTTTAATCTTGCTAAGTTTTTGTGAACTGCTTATAGGTTTTCTTCCACTCAAATGCAATACACATCTTGTTAAACGGATAAATAGTGGCCGACCTTGTTTGGATATGGTTCCTACCGTATAAAGGAGTAGTAGTAGTTATGAAATAGTTAAGGGAATGGGGCTTTGAACCCTTCCATTTGAAACCACCTCTCCCAAGACATTTTTTTTCTAGGTGAGTTCCAAGTCTGGAAGTAACCCCTACTGGGTGAAAATGCCTGGGGGAGTAAGTGATACCTTAGGTTAAGAACTTAATTCTTTCTGGAGGTCCGTACTTAACCTGAAACTGTTCTTAACCTGAAGCACCACTTTAGCTAATGGGGCCTCCCGCTGCTGCCGGGCCACCGGAGCACAATTTCTGTTTTCATCCTGAAGCAAAGTTCTTAACCCGAGGTACTATTTCTGGGTTAGCGGAGTCTGTAACCTGAAGCGTCTGTAACCTGAAGCGTCTGTAACCCGAGGTACCACTGTAGTTCTGGAAAGCAAAGCATGTGTAGAAGGCAAGAGACCTGCTCCCTGCCTCTTACCGCACTTTACATTCTCCTTGCCACCTCTGTTTCATAGGAATATGCCGTGACCTCTGTTGGGTTGTACTGCTGCCCCCGTTATTCCTGACAGGAACCCAGGGAGCTTCTGTATGAAACGCAGGGGCCCTCGCGCACTTGTGGGACAAAGCAGGCTGTTTGACTGCATGATAGCCACCACTGGAAGGTCAATAAGGGTCTGCCTGCATGTCACTCTCCTTCTTTGTAGCAAGTCAAGATGGAATTTGTCTCTACACAGATGCTGATCTCTGCTGCAGCAAGAATTTCTGGATATAGTTGCTGTGCAGGTAAAGGTAAAATGTAAATGACCCCTGGATGGTTAAGTCCAGTCAAAGGTGACTACAGGGTGCGGTGCTCATCTTGCTTTCAGGCTGAGGGAGCCGGCGTTTGTCCACAGACACCTTTCTGGGTCATGTGGCCAGCAGGACTAAACCACTTCTGGCGCAATGGAACACCGTGACGGAAACCAGAAGAAATGTTGTTTACCTTCCCGCCGAAGCAGTATCTATTTATCTACTTGCACTGGTGTGCTTTCAAACTGCTAGGGACAGAGCAGCGGGAGCTCACTCTATTGCGGGGATTCGAACTGCCAACCTTCTGATCCGCAAGCACAAGAAGCTCAGTGGTTTAGACCATAGTGCCACTCGCACCTCTTAGTTGTGGTGCAAACCTCCCCAGTGCAATGGAGAGCTTCCAGGCCAATGGGAAACTGATGATCAGCACCTCTGGGTGTTACAAGTGTGCCACATGCAATATTCAGATGGTTCTAAGAGATGGTCTAAAAGTGGAATTGGAAGGTGGTAGTTCTCAAAGGAATTATCTGCCATTTTAGACATGGCATGAACATGGCATAACACGAGGTCTTTCTGCTTAGCTGATACTCATGTATACATTATTAGTGTATGTAGAAACAAGGGGTTGACTTAAACACGAAGCCTGCTGTGTGGAACACTATATAGGTAAGCCATTTTTGCCTGCCCTGAATCCTGTTTAGATCAGGCCTCAGTCAGTCATCCATGTTTCATTTCTTTTGATGTGACCTGGTCAGGCACTTGCAGATATAAGATAACTAGTGGCACACAAGGGTTTTGCAGGAATGTGTCAAAAATGGGATAATGAGTGCCAGCTTCCAACTTTTAGTTCACGAAATGCATTCCATTCAAGAGGCTGTCTGAAGCCCTGATGCAACTTAAAAACACTAACCTCAATTAAGGTCATAAAAGGAGCAGTTCTTGTTGTAAATGAAATTTTCAAATAACCTGCCTGTGCCGCCCTGCCTTCGGGCAGAATGCTGAGAGAAGGGTGTGGCATTTTGCCAAGGTTGCTGCAGAACAGCAGAATAAGCATCCTTCATGTGGGTCATGGAAACGGCTGCTTGTCTGGATTCGGTTGGTGCAAAAGCGTTTGCAGTGCTCAAGGTACGAATCTATTTCTTCCCCCCTTTGGGCAGTTGACTGATCAAGTCTCTGCTGCTGAACGAAAACCAAGTCATCTCAACTTTTTCAAAACACAGCAAAAGCAAGAAAGAAGTTACTGTATTTTTTGCTCTATAAGTCTCACTTTTTCCCTCCTAAAAAGTAAGGGGAAATCTGTGTGTGTGTGTTATGGAGCGAATGCAGGCTGCGCAGCTATCCCAGAAGCCAGAACAGCAAGAGGGATTGCTGCTTTCACTGCGCAGTGATCCCTCTTGCTTTTCTGGCTTCTGAGATTCAGAATATTTTTTTTCTTGTTTTCCTCCTCCAAAAACTAGGTGTGTCTTGTGGTCTGGTGCGTCTTATAGAGCGAAAAATACGGTATGTTTTTATACAGTCATACCTCGGGTTGCAAACATGATCCGTGCGGAAGGCAAGTTCGCAACCTGCAGCGTTCGCAACCCGCAGTGCCGCATCTGCACAAGTGCGTGACGCGATTCGGTGCTTCTGCACATGCTGTCATTTTGTGCTTCTGAGCATGCACGAGCGCCGAAACCCGGAAGTAACCCATTCCAGTACTTCCAGGTTTGGCGTGGTCCTCAACCCGAAAACGTGCAACCTGCAGTGTTCACAACCCGAGGTATGACTGTATATGGTAAGTTGGAAGCTGCTCACAGTGGCTGGGGCAACCCAATCAGATGAGTGGGGTATAAATAATAAAAGTTGTTGTTGTTGTTGTTGAATAGGACACCCCTATTTCCATAGGAGAAATGTTGGAGGGTATGTAAATCAATATATTCCTAAAGCACAAAGTTGTTGATTAAGAAACAATAGACCAGACTACCAGAGGGCCCTCTAGGCAAACTGATACACAGGCTAATAGGTAAAAAGGTAAAGAACTCCTGGATGGTTAAGTGTAGTCAAAGGCGACTATGGGGTGTGACGCTCATTTTGCTTTAAGGCCAAGGCAGCCGGCATTTGACAACAACGAACCAAAAACAAACCCCTGTGTTGCAATAATCACAACAATACAAACACAACACATAGGCTAATAGTTAGTAGAAACTATATAATAGAACAATGATATTGTTCAAATTGTAGGAGTAAGCCAATCAAAGTTCATATATACAATATAACAGAGTAGTAGCGAGGACCATCAAGTCGTGTGTTCAAAACAGATGTCTAAGGACAGTCTCACAATAGTCTTTCAAAAGTATCAACAGAAGACATCTCAAACGTTTCAAAAGGACAGTGTCTCCAAAATGATACTACTGTTTCGTAATAGTCTTCATCAGCTGGAAATAAGATACAAGGCATACAACAGACAGCTTTCTGGGTCATGTGGCCAGCAGGACTAAACTGCTTCTGGCACAACAGAACACCGTGATGGAAATCAGAGTGCATGGAAATGCTGTTTACCTTCTGGCTCCAGCAGTACCTACTTAACTACTTGCACTGGCGTGCTTTCAAATTGCTAGGTTGGCAGGAGCTGGGACAGAGCAACGGGAGCTTACTCCGTCGCGGGGATTCGAACCACCAACCTTCTGATCGGCAAGCCCAAGAGGCTCAGTGGTTTAGACCACAGCGCCACACGCTAATATGGTAACAGGACACCAAGAGCCACCACAAAACTCCCTCAAGAAGCCTCATCTCTCACCAAAGACTGAAACAGAGGCCAACTACAAGTCTCTGTCGCAAGTTCTCTGAGTATTTGCAAACAGATGGGTCTTCCCTTCATATTTTATATCTGCCAAACAATAGCAGATCCTTGAATACATGTGACTGATATGAAGTGGGAATCGACACTCGGTAGGGAAAGGGGTCTGGCCAAGGATTAACTCCTCTAACTTACCACATGGTTGTTCGGAGACTAAAGCAGGAAATGGTGGAAAACAAAATAACAAATAAGTGCGCTTTTTCATCTTGTTTTAATTATCCGAGGAGAATGGATTTAATCCCATTAAATTCACACTTAAATTCTTGATTTTAGCCAGACTTAGTTTTGCTTACATTTCGCTGGAATATAACTAAAGACTCTGTGTGTGTGTCTGTGCTTGTGTGTGTAAAGAGAGAGAGAAAGAATTATAATCCATTGTTATAGCTCTGGGCTCAGGAGGGATAGTAGTAAGCCCCAAGGGTTTATAAAACCAATTAAATTATCCAAAATACATGAGTACACAAATGAGGGTAAAAATAAAGATAAAATGTGTTTTACTTTAAAGAGCATAATTTACAAAGAGACTTGTGGCACCTTAAAGACTTAGCACATTTATTCCGGTTTGAACTTTATAGACAAGAACCTTCGTCATCTGATGTTGCTGTTGAGTAAATTACTTGAAGGAGGATGTGGAGGGGATGCATTTCAAATTTGCCAATTACGTCAAGCTGGGAGAAAAAGGCATCTCCACACAGCCAGGGATGGACACCAACTCCCATCAGCCCCAGTCAGTATAGCCAGGAGTCAGGGGTGATGGGACTTGTAGTCAACAACTTCGGAGCAGTTATATGGCTGATCATTTACTCTGGGAGAGATTAAGACTTCTATTATATTCTGATTTAATTCAATTTATATGTTGATTAGCACTTGTCCCTCCCTCCCACAAAGACATACATTTACATTCAAAAGAAATTTGGAAATGATCACCTAGTCTGATGCTACATAGTTAGACATGGGGCCCCATATAATTTTATTTTCATAAAAGTCACTTTTGGTGGTGGTTGCAACTCTTGTTAGGTTGTGGGTGAACATATCAGACGACACAGCGATTCTTCAAACAGCTCTAGTTTATTCACAGGCCAGAACAGAACTGAACTGAAGGGTTCAGCCAGCCTGCCTATATAGAGCTCCACTAGAACGCAACAGTAACCATTTTCTGTAACTATCCAATCACTGAACGTCACTTTCAATCCCTTATTTGCATATGTGGACCTGAGTGAAAACTATCTACAGTATCCCCCTGCTGGCCCAGGGTGAGAACGTCAGTACATAACAACTCTGATCCATATTCCTGCCCCAGAGCTGCGCTTAACTTGGAGAAAAGTTGCTGGTTGAAACATTGAAATCTGCTTGTTTCCCATTTGTAGGGGTGGGGGGATTCTGGATTGGGGCCACAGTGTGTGGAAAGGGTTAGACTCCACTTCCCCTGTGCTGAAGCCCCATTCCAAATCTCTCTCCCAGCAGCTACTTTTTGCGAGAAGAAAATTACACCCAAACTCCAAATACGGTGGGGCTGGCATGGCAGGCCGGCAAACTAAACGCTGCCATAATTCTGTGTCTCCAATTGCCCTGGGACAAAATCTAAACAAGGTGGATCCTATTCACATCTAATAAAAAAGTTTTATACAGCCTCAGTGAGGTGATGATCCAAGGAATAAAGGGATCAAAAAGCAAATCTGCAAGGTTAGATCTTCAGGAAGAAATAGACAGAGCTCTGTCTGAGACTTCAGAGGATGTCTCGGATGCTAACATGACAAAAGGGCAAGATGAAGGCCCCCAAAGGCGGGAAAGTAGCTGTCATAATGGAGGAGGACAGAGACTTAGATGAATACATTCATAATATAAAGCAGACACCAGCCTTGGACTGGAGAGCAGCGCTAGCAGAAATTGAATATGCTTTCGAAGCAACTATCAGATATTTCCAAAACAAAACTCCAAATGCAGAGTTCGACCATAAGGTGATAACGTATCATCTGACCCTAAGTCCAATTATTTCTGTAGGCTTTCATGTGTCTCTAACTCTGCATAGCATCAGGCTGGTTAATAAAACTATCTTGGACCTATTGTTTTTAGCTTCTGCTCGGTCTTCTGTGTGACACACACATTGCCTCTTTCAGGTGCCACACAAAGGGTTGACCGGAAACCTCAATTCTCAGGTTTTCCTCTCCCTGTTCACATCGAACAATCTCTAATCCAACTCTATGGTCTTCTTATTGTCATCATCCTGGTTATGCCAAGCAACTACCCTGTATGAGCACATATATGGGGTTGGTTGGTTGTGTGTTTGTGCACATGAGTCTGTTCTGTGCATGCAGCCGCCTGTTTATTCCCCAAAAGTAGGCTGTTGCCTTTGAAGAGTCAAACTACAATCAATCAGTTATTCTCCAAGGCACTGCAGCACTTGCTGCCTTCCTATTAAATGAATGCTCTGGCAAACTAAACAAGTAAAAGCCATGCCAATTAACAGCTGCCCTTTTATGGCCTAACAAATAACATTTCAGCCTCTCTTTGGCCCTCGTTTATGTGCAGAATATATTTACTTTCAGCGCCCTAGAAAGGAACCATTGACAACATGTGTGAACCTTTTATCAATCCATACTTTTGTCCTAGAGAATTCGAATGACAGAGCCATCTGTGGAGTCTATGGGAACAAAAATCTCACTTCAGAAATGAAGGAGACTTTACTAGCCTTCCTTTGAGTTTTTTTTCTCAGGAGCACATTTCCAGAATCATTCAGGAGCCAGCTAAGTTTCCATGCACAATTTGCACCTTGAAAAGGTCTGTGAATCTGTAATTACACACTGTTTACACACGGCATACATTTTCCATTTTTGTCCACAAAATAATTTTCTGTGCAAAGTCCACATTTAGAAATATTTAGAGCTATAATGGGAACTCTCTCTCTCTCTCTCTCTCTCTCTCTCTCTCTCTCTCTCTCTGTGTGTGTGTGTGTGTGTGTGTGTGTGTGTTTCCCCTAAGTTGTTGTGTGTTTTTTTTAATCCTTAATTGGAAATTTGAATGGGGTGTGAAATCTCCTTTTAACAAACCTTGAGCAAGCCAGCGCCCTCTGGTAGCTTTAGATACACTTAGTACTATTTATGGCTGTTGTGCAAGTGCCAGATATAAATATATAAAATCGCACCACGCTTTGACTGCAACAAAGCAAGCACAGTTTCACAGAAAGGTTTTCTCTGAGGAACTTGGCTGCTGCTTTCTTCAGATGAGCTTTGAGCCAGAGGGTGAATGGGCAAATACATGCAAAGAGCACAAATCAGATATTATTTTTGGAACGCTTGGAAATGAAGCAGCAGTTTCAGGAGGGCAGGTAAGAATGGAAGGTGATGAAGGAGGCATGAAATCAAAGTGACAAAGAAACAAACACCGCTGGAGGGAAGATCCAATTTTCTTAAGCTGCACACTCCAAATTCAGGGAGACAATTAGCTTGCAAGAACTGGTCAGCAACATGTTCCCTTCCGCTAGTAAAACGGGTCTCCTTGCGGGCTGGCGAAAGGTGATTAAAGAGCTAACCTTCTCCAAATAAGGCTCCTTTCAATATTATTACGCAGTGCTAAATACACCAAAAGGAAGCGTTTCATTTGCCATCCACACAATTTACATCCTCTGATGCCACCGTTTGAAAGAGATGCAGTTTATAAATAGAGTTTTTATGAATGGGTATGTGTTACCTATGAAAACTGGTATAGAGAAAACTGTATAATTATAAATGTACATAGCATATATAATATCACAAATATACACACACAAACAGATATAGATGAAATGTTTTGAGCATGTGTCTTTGTTATTATATCTAACACTGAATCTGTATGCAGCCTGGTAAAAAGAGAAATGGATATATATTCTAGAAATCTTTCATTCTCTCCTCTGAACCCAAGATTTTATTGATTTCATTGATTACAATTCTAGTGACTTTTCAACATATTGTTTTCTAGCACCAATAATGCAAGTTTCCTTACTAGGTTGCTGATAAAGCAACCCCAAAGTTTATCTAGATCCCAAATGCATTGACTTTGGATCCTGTTAAAATTTGTCCTCTGAAGTCCAGCCTATTCTTAATGTTGAAATACTGAAATGAACTATTTGAGGCAGTGCAAAATATGAGAAGTTAACTCTCCGTGAGAAACATCATTTAAGCTAGAAGGATCGTTGTTGAGATATGCACCTTTATGTACACGGGATATCTGCATACTTTGCAAGAATTTTAATAATTATTTGAGCTAGACAGGGCTTTGGCAGAAGAATGCAAGATACAGAAAATGTTAGAAATCAACCAACCAACTTCTATCTTACCTTCATACCTCTGACATTGCTCCTCCTAAATGAGGGACAGGGGATTTCTTTCTTTACACCCCACACTAATATACTCTTTTTCTAGGGAAAAGGTAAAGTGAGTATTGAAAAACCAAATGGCTTCCCATAAAGTCAGTGGCTTTAGGGCTCAGTAAACACTTACACACTTGAGCAACTTTTATCTCTTGCATTGTCCTGTTGACTTTAGTCCTATGGTATCTGGAGGGAGGAGAGGCATCTAGATTATTACTATGAAAACTCAGCAGTATAGTCAAAATTAGGTTTTCAGAATGGCATGACTGGTTTTATATTTATAGGGTGTGGGAGGGGGGAGGTATTCCTTTTAGCTTTCAAAATAACAGAAATATATTGGATGATTGGGTTTCAGTCATGTTACTCTCTTGCTTTCAAAACAATATAGCTCTCAACTAGGTTTAGACTGGGTGAGTTCTTTTTCCTTGACCATAGAACCATGAAGGTCTACAAAAAGAAGTCTTGGCTCAGATTCCCTTGTCTACTCTTTGTGATACTTCCACAATCACATATCTCATATTTGGATCGTGTCCAGCATTAGTCATACTCAGATAAGACACACTGAAATTTATGGATGTGACTCGACAAGCTCTATTTCTCGCTGTGTATTTGTATGAAAATCAACAGGAATGAGAAACAATGGATTTGTAGTAAGGATCAACAACCAGTTGTGCTATGGCCAAATGTATCCCCTTAGTTACTATGCAATCCTTGAGGACGCTGGTGGCGCTGTGGTCTAAACCACTGAGCCTCTTGGGCTTGCCGATTGGAAGGTCAGCGGTTCAAATCCCTGTGATGGGGTGAGCTCCCATTGCTCTGTCCCAGTTCCTGCCAACCTAGCAGTTTGAAAGCACACCAGTGCAAGTAGATAATATAGATACAGCTGCGGCAGGAAGGTAAATCGAGTTTCCATGTGCTCTGGTTTCCATCACGGTGTTCTGTTGTGCCAGAAGCAGTTTAGTCGTGCTGGCCACATGACCTGGAAATCTGTCTGTGGACAAATGCCGGCTTCCTCAGCCTGAAAGCGAGATGAGCACCACAACCCCAGAGTCGCCTTTGATTGGACTTAACTGTCCAGGGGTCCATTACCAGCATCAAGAGGTCTTCTTAGGGAATTGCCTGGGAGGGGGCAAGGGGGACTTTGATAATATGGCCACTTGAGCAAGGACAAAATCCCCCCACCATGAAACAAATCTTATTTTGGTACAGTTGCCTTTTTGGTACAGTTGCTTTTTTAATGGATATTCTCAGTAGGTACCTGCATAAATATATTGTATATTGATGATGATGATGGACCTCATCAGCTTGGCACCCTAATGCAGGGGAATCGTCTACACCAGGCTTAACAACAAAGCTCAAAGCTTAACAACTTTGGGGTGAAATCGTAAAAAAAGCTCAACAACTTTGATCGGTCTGTTCACGTCATCAAATCTGGCCCTCTTTGAAAAAAGTTTGGACACACCTAGCCCACACCATCGTAAATCTGACGCTGGATGGGATGAGCCCTGGGTCTTTGTGCTGGATCCCAGGTCTTCTGGATCCCAGTTCTTCCCAGCTCACGTTTCGTTTTATGTTCACTTTGCTTACAGATCTGTGCTTACAGCTCTCCAGTGACACTGGGACTCCAGCCAGCCGCCATCTTAATTCACCCAAAGGCCATTCTGTACATTCCTGCAAATTTGCACTGTAGTCCTGCGTTCTGAGGCCTTTAAAAAATATCTCCACCAGCAGTTCTGGTGCTGCAGCAGAATTTGATGCTGACTCAGGTTTCCGTAGTTTTGCAATGGATTTGGCCTGTTGAAGGGTTCACAGTGTAAAACTGGACATGTGGCAAGCTGCACACTCAACAGAGCACTGACAAGTTGTGCAATAATCCTTGCTGTGATGCCGGGCTGGCATCACCCTCTAGACATTCAAAAGGTCCTTATTGGCTGCCTTGGCTAAGTAGTGTTTGAAGGGATGGGGAGGAAGGAGAAGCTCTCTGTGCCCTATTTCCAATTTCACAAATCGGGTTCCTCCCTTAAAAAGGGCACGTATTGCGGTGAGACCTGGAAAACCAACACACTGTGTTGTGGGTGGGTACGATTGGTCAGTCACAACACCCGATTGGTAGGTCCCTTGTAGCTGGGTGCAATCTGGCCAATGGGACACAGTCATCCCAATGTGAAGGGTATTCCGTTAAAGGAATCCAGGGACTCAACTTGGTTTGGTCAACCCCCAAGAGGGGGTTGTGCCCGTGCCTGAGTCCAGGGGAGCATCTGGGGAGTGAACAGAGTCTGTTCCCAGGCTTTTCACCTGCCTCAGGTGTTCACCCTTGGCTGACCTATGATGGAGCTCTGGGTCAGCGCTACCTGCATGGCAGACAGCTAGTCGAACCAGAGCCTGTGCAACCACTCACTTTTCTCTTATCAATAAAGTTGTGGCCTAAATTGTGCCAAAAACCAAAACCAACATTTGAGTCAAGTGTGAATTTATTTAGGGGGGAGGTTTCTGGGTCTGAACACGCAATAACTCACCACTTGGAAGTGCCCCCACCCAGCCATGACATGGCAGTGTGGGTTGCCACAGTGTCTACTGCTACAGACGTGAAAGTAAAAGCTGCTTGACTGTGGAACAAACTCTCCCAAAAGGGAAATGACTGGCAGAATCCGAGACCAGGGAGAAGAGTCGGTGGAAGAAGATTGGAATAAATTTAAAGACTATTTACAGAAATACTGTAAAATTAATGAATGTTAGAATGATGTCAGAATGAAGTTAAGTGGTTTTAGCAGTAATGTTATAAAGCTGTATGTAAAAATGGATTGTGAACAGGTGAAAATCCAAAGTTATAATATATTAAGTTAAAGGATTAAGACAAAAACAAAGAGGGAAAGGAATTGCTGAATTAACTAACAGAACTGGAATACAAAAAAGGGAGGTGTGAGGAGGTCAGGGAAGTAAGGAAATGAAATGTAAGGCATGGAAAGACTGATGTGTTTTTTAAGTGTTTTTTTTTATCTTTTTTGTATTTTGTATTTTTTCCCTTTTTGTTTCTTTTTGTTTCTTTTTTTTCTTCTCTTTTTATTTATGTAATCCTTCCTTTGAAACTTTAATAAATATCATTTTTTTTTAAAAAAAAAACCCTCTCCCAAAAGGTGGTGCTCTCCTTCCTTGGAGGTTTTTAAGCAGAGGTTGGATGGCCGTCTGTCATGGATGCTTTAGCTGAGATTCCTGCATTGCAGAGGATTGGACCAGATGATACTTGGGTCCCTTCCATGATTCTAACTTTGGCCTCCATCTGCACTGTGCATTTAAAGCAGTTTCAGACCACTTCAAACAGTCATGGGTTCTGCCAAAAAATCCTGATAACTGTAGTTTGTTAAGAGTTATCCCCAGAGTTCCCTGGGTGGAGGGATTGGCGGTTAAATCTGCTGGGAATGTACTTTCTGGAGCAAGCTTGCAATTTTGCTTTTGAAGCGTCAGACGTGGCCCAGCTCTACAAATGCCCCACTTGCGCTACATGCTTAAAATAAAAAAAATTCCTTCCAGTAGCACCTTAAAGACCAACTAAGTTAGTTCTTGGTATGAGCTTTCGTGTGCATGCACACTTCTTCAGATACACATGCACACGAAAGCTCATACCAAGAACTAACTTAGTTGGTCTTTAAGGTGCTACTGGAAGGAATTTTTTTTATTTTGACTATGGCAGACCAACACGGCTACCTATCTACTACATGCTTAAAGTCATAGACGCATGAAGGAATAAGCACACATTGGTATGAAATTTATGACTCACCCTTCACCAGCAGGGGGCGGTTATAACAATATAAAATTCAGAATTAAAAGCAGTTGAAACAGAATTACATTCATAAGAATACACACATCAAAGATCACGGGAAAGAGATGCACCTTCAAAATTCACCCAAAGCTATATAGTGAAAAAACCACATGCACCTCTATGGGAGGCAATGCCACAACTTTGGGGCCACCACAGAGAAGGCCCTCTCCGGCCCCTCCTCCAAACTTCTGAGGGAGGTGGAACTAGCAAGAGAGTCCCCTCTGCTGATGTTGACACTCGGGAGGGTGAGGAAGCAGTCTTTGGGACTAAGCTATTTAGGATCTGAACACTTAACATGAGTACCTTAAATTGTGTCTGGAAATAAACTGGCAAGCAACATAAGACGAAAAGAAACAAACAAGGGAGGAACTTTCAGGTTCATTGCTCAGAGCATATGCTTTGAATGTAGAAGGCCACGGTTTAATATATGACACACTGCTCAAATTACAGGCAAACAAAGGTAGCCTCTTAGCTACTGTTTCTCAGAAAGATATGACCACAGGGCAATATGATTTGTCTAAAACTGGTGGGGAGACCTAGTTTTTCCACCATGCTGTGAGCTAGGGGGCCATGTGCCCTACTTGACAGAGTACTGAGCTCTGACTGAAGGGCTGCCCATCCATAGAATCATAGAATCATAGAGTTGGAAGAGACCACAAGGGCCATCGAGTCCAACCCCCTGCCAAGCTAGTTTAAAGATAAACTTGCTTGGCAGTCCAGTTTAAAGATAAGAAAGATAAGTCCAGTTTAAAGTCCAGTTTAAAGATAAGAAAGTATAAGAAAAATGAGAAGGGGCTTTGAGATTGCCCGTTGGCAGTTGTTTTGTGCTTGCTGGTGCAGCACTTTGGTTTTTTTGTGGACTGGTCATGTTGTGCGGATGCCTGATTATCGTCTTCCAAAGCAACTACTCTATTCCAAACTTGATAATGGAAAGCGTAATGCTGGTGGTCAACAAAAGAGATTTAAAGACTGTCTCAAGGCAAATCTAAAAAAATGTAGTATAAACACTGACAACTGAGAAACACTGGCCTGTGAGCACTCAAATTGGAGAGCAGCCTTTACCAAAGGTGTCATGGGCTTTGAAGACGCTTGAACTCAGGACGCAAGGGAGAAATGTGCTAAGAGTAAGGTTACCAGACGTCCCCGTTTCCCGGGGACAGTCCCTGGATTTACAAATCAGTCCCTGTACAAAATCCATTGAAGTTGAAAAGTGTCCCTGGATTCATTGAAAAAAATATGGTAACCTTAAGAGGAAGGTATGCTTAGCAAACCCTCACCATGATCAACTCCCACCCAGAAACCTACAGTATGTCCCCACTGTGGAAGGACGTGTGGATCCAGAATTGGCCTCCACAGTCGCTTACGGACTCACTGTTAAAACCATGTTTATGGAAGACAATCTTACTTGGCTACGAGTGATCACCAAAGAAGAAGATGATTAGCAGTTGACACCTGGACTGAGCATCACAGTCTTCTCTACTCTGAAGAGATGTATTATATTTCTCTTTAAATTTTAGTTATATGTAAAGCACACCCTCCAACATGATGAAAATTGGGATGCACATCTTTTGGTGCTGTGCCCCTGGCACTGAAAGACGCACAACTTACCGTAACTCCTTCACATTCCCAGCACCAAACAGGCTCAACACAGCTTCTCCCACAAACAGGAAGAAGCACAGTGGCAGTGGTGATAAGAGCAAAGGCTACCTTAGAGGCGACCTGTCTTCTTTTTTTTTTTTAAAGATATTTATTGCAATTTTTAAGAACACCAAACATACAAAATACCATCACCATATAACAGACAAAGAAATAAAGTAGAATTATAGAATAAAGAAAGAATTAAAAAAAGAGAATATAAATAAAATAAAAGTTTAGAGGCGACCTGTCTTCTTGCTCCGCATCCACCTCTCTGATTTGAAAATAGTGAGCCATGTCTTTTGACGCCTGCTCTTGTGTGAGTTAGTTGATTCGCACAAGAGCGCGGGACCAAAAAACAGGACATTCCAGGATCCACACAGAAGCTGGGGTGGCTTCTGTCATTCAAGGATGTCCCAGTCAAATCGGGGTGGTTGGGCACTATGGTAAAGATGGAAATAATATCTGTAATTGAAAGAGGTGCACAGAACATCTCTCCATCTGTGACCAGATAGCATGTGTGTTTGTTTGTTTGTTTGTTTGTTTGTTTGGTCGGCTGTCTAGTTGCCGACTATTGGCATATATAAATTTCATGCAAATCTCAGACTTCTCTTATGGCGATTGTGTAAGTGGACATCTTAAATGGAGCACATAGTTCTGCCAGGGTTGAGACAGGAGCCTATATTTGAAAGATGCTGCGATTCAGACTATACAGTGGTGGCTTCAATGGGTCAATGGTCTTGGGAATTATAAGGACAGAACTACCCAAACTGTACAGAAATTTATTCATATATGCAGCTACAGCAGCAAGAATGTTACTTGCCCAAAAATGGAAAGAAGAAGTCCCAGCAAAAGAAGAATGGATACAAAAACTTATGGAATATGCAGAAATGGCAAAAGTTACCGGAAAAATAAGAAATCAAGATAACAAACTTTTTATAAAAGAATGGAAATGGTTTATTGAATATTTACAAACAAATTGTAAACAGATAAGAACATTGGCAGGATTATTGTAATAACCTGCAGTTTCATAAGAGTATATATTTAAAGTAGATGAATAAATGAACAAATTAAGTTAATTAGGATACGCAGAAAATATTAAAAATTAATTTAAGGAACCACAGAAAAAGGGGGAAGGAAGTCAAGTTTTGAAATGTTAAAACGAATGTAAAATTATTGAAATGTAATGTATAAACCTGAAAATCATAAATAAAAAATAGATGGGCCAATTGTCTGGCTCAGAATTAGACAGATTCTTATATTTCTGCTGGCTTGAAATGCAATTTCTTAAGAACTTGGTACAGTTCTGTCCAACATAACGTTACAAGGACAGCTACGCAGCGTGTGAAGGGGAAAGTGGGGGGCGGGTTTTGCCTTGGTTATTACAAAGGAGACGCAACTTGCCAGAGAATGTTTCACCCTGTCCCTCCGCCACTAATAAGCACTTCGCCTGCCTTGCAGCCCAGCGCTGAGCAAGCACCACCGAGAGAGGAAACTTGGGTCTTCAGCAAATCTCCCACCTCCTCTGTAGGACGGCGGGGAGAACCTGGCAGTGCCAGCCTCGGTTGGTGGTGTGTTTTCTCCAGGTGCCTATTACAGGATAATTAGAGAGGTCTTGGACTGGTTTAATAACAGGCTTCCACTTCGTTCAGGTTCGCTCATCATAAAAGTTAACGCCTTCGCCAGTCTGATGCAAAAAATGTCTGCGTGTTGAGCAAACGAAAGATATCTGTGAGGGGAAAAAACAACAAATCAGAAATAGATCTACACGTGAGTAAACAGGCCTCAGGCATGGTTGCCTGCGCTATATAATGAGCTCATGACAGGAAACATCATATAACAACTTAATTGTAAACAACCACCTGAGCATTCCTTACGCCTGAATCATCTTTGGAATGTTCCAGTTCTCCTGTTAGGTGCAAGAGAATCTCCTAAACTTGGGTTCTTCCCAAATTCTCACTTTTTAAAAAACCAGCAACAACAAAAACACAACCCATTATTTTTTTAAAGAAAGGATGCACTATACATAGCTTGGAATAATCATTAGTCGGGGGAAATGTTGCCAGTCGAAATGGGAAGGTAATTCTAGTTTGACAGTGATGCCACAAATCTTTTAAAATGCTTATTAAAAACAAGACATATATGGAAAGCGGCAGCGTTTGGCCAGCCAGGCTGCTGCTTGCATGTGCCAGTAACTTCCTACTCTTTATTTTTAATGTGGGATTTCAAATGCAAAGGGATTCCGCCATGGTAAGTAGGGGCTACTTTATTGCTGTTCACAAATCCACATGCATTTATTCTGCTTAAGATATGATATAGGGCTTTTTTTTGTATTCCCATTTATCGCTTGCCAAGAAATAATTAAGAATAGGAGCTAGAAGATTAATTTTAAATAAAAAAAATCTCCTCAAATGAAAATGTCAGGTCATAAAAATTCCTTTTAAATCATAACAGCATATAAATCTTTGAAATTAACCATGTAATTACAATGTCTATCAACTTCTACCTTGAGCTTTGAGCCTCTCTTTTTAATCTTCCATTCTTTTTTTAATGAATAGCTATTTTGAAATTAAAAAGTACTGTTCATTACACATGCCCCACTATAATAGGGTTTTTATCATATTTGCTCTATTTAAAAATACTTGCTACTTTGTAATTATTCACACGCCGATCCCTTCCTATATCGAGCAGAAAATAAAAAATGAAATAGAAGTCAAAGGTGCTTCAGAGCTGAATGATTTACACAATTCATTAAGGACGGTGATTTTTCAGTTAGCATCAGATTAAATGGTTACTTACTCTCAAATAGCCCTTGGGGAGTTGAATTGCTGGGTAGCAAACAGATTAAAGTTTGCATTGAAAGAAAAATTGAATTCAGAGGTAATCAATAGCATAATAGGGGCAGTGAGTGGTGCCTGCTGCCTGAAATGAAATTACCATATTTTTAATCTTAATTTTCCACTCTGTTTATCTGACAGTGTGGATGTGCAATCCAAACAGATAATGAGAGAGTGGGATATTGACACTGCTGTCCTCTGGAGTGCTTGTTTTCAGTGATTAAATGCTGTGATCTGTGATTACTTTGTGCAGGGATGTCAGAGCTGCTGGCCAGAGCTATGGGAGGGACACTAACTCAGCAGCTGCAGCTTCCCTGTCTCTCAGGCCCTAATGTTTGAAAATTCATTTTCTGCCGGCTATGCGTGGCAGGAAGGGAGTGAGGTGGCAGCAGCAGCTCTGGAGGAGGGAGGGGAATTGGATTGGGGAAGGGTGCGGGTGATCTATTTACATATATACCTTTACTCCTACAGAAAACGACAGGAATTAATCCCTGTTTATCCTTTTTAAAAAGCGTTTAATTAGATCAATATGCAGAGCGCCTTTTCTTCAAGCGGGGGATATTTATTCCTCTCCAAATCCTGAAGGCAGTGGTACAGGATGAGAGGCAGAGACAAGCAGGATATGTCTAGAAAACTTAGGAGGTGGCGTGAATTATCTTTGCAAACGAAAGTGGATGAATGTTGCGAAGCCAACATGAGATTCTAAGCGGTCTATCCAAACAAATTTGCTGGTGATATATGTCGAAGCAGAACTATAAATCCACTCACCGCTCAGGCATAATTCTTTTAAAATGCAGACAAAGCAAAGAGGGAGATTGTCGATCCACACATTTTTATTTTTATTTTTTCAGGAAGTGCAGTGGTAGAACTTGGCGGTTCTAGATGCCAGTGCCGCAAAACGCAGGCGAAACCGCAGAACTTAGGAGGGTGTGTTCCCACTCTGGTTTTATAGCCTGATATGCTATCGGTGTGACTTAAAAGTTTATTGTATAATAAATTGCCCTGCTGTGCAATAAATTGCTCTGCTATAAGAAAGTATTCGGAGCATGGCTCGGAGAAGGGGTGGGGTAAAAGAAATGTCCACAGGGGGCACTGCGTCCTGCAGAAGTAGTGAAATCGTGGCAACGTGTGTTTTTTCCTCACAAATTGACAGCACAGAAGACATGGCTTTTATTCTCTTGCTTCTCAAACAGGGGTGATACGTGAGTGAGGAGAAAAATCATATGTGAAGCAACCTGCTAAAGACAACAAATTATGGAAAAGGAAGCCAACCAAATATGTAGAAATATCAGCATGTTGATATATATTTTTTTCTGTTTTTGGGGAGATGTAGTCCTTCCTTCCTTCCTTCCTTCCTTCCTTCCTTCCTTCCTTCCTTCCTTCCTTCCTTCCTTCAGCATGAGAGGTTTGTTACATTAACTGAAGCCCCTGGAAGCGTGCACTTTTCAAAATGCCATGGAAAGCAGCTGAATCTGGGTCGAATGCAATAACTCCCAAACATTTTCTTATTTTGCCTCCTTAATATAGAGTGAAGACACTGCAACAGTCATACAAGAGCTATGCAAAACTTCCAGTGAGTCAGCATGTGAGGAAGAATCTGTGGGTGTAAAGCCGGGGAGGGACGACATAGAAGTTTTTCTCCGTTTCTCATTTTTCATCACATTCCCACATCAGACTGACAGCATTTTGATCTGCATCGCTACTAAAACAGTATGCACATTTTTGTATGTGATGTTGCTCAATATAAATATTTTTGCAAGCACTTTTTGCTAACACAATGCATTTTTGTATGTTCTTTTCCTTGCTGCGATACTTTTATGCACACTTTCCCCTAATTTACATATTTACGTACAAATTATTTGGTTGGAGAACTGCATCAGAAAATCAGAAGAAATGCAAATTTTGAAGCTTAGTTCAGTTTTGGTTTGGGAACGGCAGGTTAGATCGGTTCACATCAAAACGTAAACCATACTGAATTTCTCTCTTACCCTTATAGAGAGCTACTATGAATTGATATGGTGGAATGCAGATTGTGGAAAAACACTGTTCATACATCTTATAAGACAGAATCAGATAAGTGCTGGAGATGCAATGAGACTGAGGGTATCCTCTATCATATGTGGTGAACCTGTAAAAGGGTAAAAGAATATTGGGAAATAATTCATAATGAATTGAAAAAAATGTTTAAAAGTACATTAAAAAACAACAACAACAAAAATCCAGAGTCCTTTTTGTTGTGGATAATTCAGATGGAAATTCCCAGGTGTCAAAAAAGGTTATTTATGTATCCCACTACTGCGGCCTGTGTTTCGTTAGCCCAAAAATGGAAAATGTGCGAGGTCCCAACTGAAGAAGAATGGCAGCTTAAACTGATGGAATATGCGCAGCTTGCGGACCTAACATATAGAAAAAGCGAACAAGAAGAACGTACATTTAGAGAAGACTGGAAAATGTTTATTGAATATATGGGGGGAAATTGTGTACATTTGAAAACGTGGGCAGCATTAATATAAATTCAACAGTGTATTTAAGTTTTGATGGATGCAATAATGGAATACTGAATGGTTTAGTTTATATAAAATATGCAGGGATTTATGTTATGCAAAATGAACCATGATGGAAAGAGAAGAAGGGAAGTCATGGAGATTTTAAGCTTGTTTAAATGAATATTCTAAAATGTAAAACAGAAAATTTAATAAAAATTGGGGGGGGGGGGAGAAAGACACTTCACGTGGTGGTAACTTCATATGAGAGAGCTTACACCCTTTTGAGGAACAGAGGTTGCTGCATGTAACGCTCACACGTCACACTAAACCATGGTTTGGCCTGATATGCATGAGCAGGAAGGATGTGTTGCAAGAGAGGAGAGCATTTCAGCTTGTGCACAAACCACAGTTTAGCATGATTCACACCCACAGTGACGTGTGCGATTGTCAGCAGGGTATGAAGAGACGTTTCTTTAGTGGCTCCAAACACTCCCAGTTCCAAACTAGCCAGTTTTGACAGACTTATCTTTATAAAAGCAGTTATGCTACCACTGGGGTGGGGAGAGATTTTCTTGAAAGCACATAGAAAATAGAATGCTTTCCTGACACTTCTGAAAAAGCATGAAAAGAGTGGAATTATTCTAGGGACCTAAAAATGGGAATTTTTCATATCAGGTCCCTTTTTAAAAGGCCCAGTAAGGTCACCAAGATTTGAGCCCCAAAATAGGACTGAAAAGTTATCACCCTTTAAAATGAGTTCTAGGCAGTTACTGCACTGGCTCTTTTACAATGCATGATGAGACTGGGAAAGGTTTTAAGCACCACAACATTATCCTTTAGCAGCAGCAGCAGCAGCTCTGTCCAGTAGGAGAAAGAATTTTGCTGTGGAAGACAGAACAGTATCGGGGCATATTTTGCAGTGTTTTTAAATGGCTTTGGAAAATCTTCTCTATCCACCAACTATGGGAATGTTAAAGGCTTCCCTCTGACAAATCAGTAACTGCTTTTATCTTTTCTACAACTTTTTCTTTTGCAGCTTTCTTTTTTCTTTTTAAATGAAAAACAGAAGAACAACAGGGTTAGGATCACGGCCTTTCTTCCACCTCTTTTTAATTTATTTTTTACTGCGCAATTTGGGCATGTCGTATTCACACTGTGTATCGACGGCCTTTTGGTCTTTGTAGATTTATTTGTGGCAGAAGTAGCATTGGAACTAAAAAAAAAAACAGGCCTTGGGAAAGCCGTGATAAATCTGCATTATTGGTGAAACTTGTCAGGAAGGATAAAATGAGGAGGTAACCCTAAAATGGCAGGCAAATGTTTTCAGCAGTCAGGAAATTATGAATGCAAACTGCCCCCCAGTTACATCTATATTTCTAAAGCCTCTCTGATTGTGTTATCGCTAAAAGTTTCCCAGGGATTTTGGTCAAAACTTAATATGCTGATCTTTCAAACCTCAGAAGATGGCTGATAATATTCTGTAATTGAATAGTCATTGAAATGGAAAGCGGTTTGAAGAATGCTCAGCCTTCCCCCCCCCCCAGTCTTGTTTTGACTCTCAGGTGCAATGCAAAGTCTGAGTTTAAACAACAAAGGGTCTTGTAGCACCTTAAAAATATTTACCTGCCCTTGTATTTGTGGCCACTGTTTTAAAGCGTATTAAGCTTTAGAAATGCCACAATGACAGAGGAGAAAATCCAGACCCAATCTCTTCCCTTTCACTCTCCATCACCTTTTCAAAATAGTGCCCTGCCCTCTACTCCCCAAATGGCAACACTGAAACAAAATCAATAGAGAAACAATGGTGAAAAGGATTATCTGATCTTTAAATGAGGGGCCGTTGATTGGAAGGAACTAAGAGTGTGCGAATTTTCCTGGCGATCTCAGCTACTCCTGGAAACAGAAATTCCTCCAGGAATAGCAGTGTAACCCATAAGCACCGCAGATTTGTTGTTTGAGGAGCAACTCAATATGTTACACGGGTTTGAGAGAAGCATCTGTCTAGAAAGCTTTGCAAACGGAGTAGTCATGTAAAGCAAAGTAAATGACTTTCCCATAAATAACTTTCCCCTTGCAGCAGAGCCAGTGCTAGACACTCTGAAATAAGGCACTGGCTTCTTCTTCGTGCATTACGGATCGGAGCTTAAATTCAGTCAGGATTTATCAGGACTCAATCTCAACTTCTTTTCCATGTTAGAGATCAGATCTGGAATGTATGCAAAATGACATTTAGAAGACAGCCCCACAACACACAAAGCTGCAGCAAAGAGTAAAGAGGAACTTTAGACAGTAAAAGATTTATCACAGCTGCTATGTATCTCTTAGTCTTTGAAGTGCCACAAATGTCTCTGAAGATTTTGCTGCAACAGGTCAACATGGTCGCTCTCTGGAAGAGCGTATGTACTGCATTATAGCTTAACTAACTGCCACTGTGCTATAAACTACAGTATACCTCTCTCAGGAAAGTTAAATAAAGCATGTTCTTCTTTGGCGATCACTTGTAGCCGAGTAAGATTGTCTTCCATGAACACGGTTTTAACAGGGAGTCTGTAAGTGACTGTGGAGGCCAATTCTGGATCCACACGTCCTTCCACAGTGGGGACATTGGTTTCCGGGCGGGAGTTGATCATGGTGAGGGTTTGCCAAGCATGCCTTCCTCTTAGCACGTTTCTCTCTTTCGTCCTGAGTTTGAGCGTCTTCAAAGCCCATGACACCTTTGGTAAAGGCTGTTTTCTAATTGGAGCACTCGCAGATCAGTGTTTCCTAGTTGTCGGTGTTTATACTACTTTTTTTTTTTTTTAGATTTTCCTTGAGAGAGTCTTAAAATCTCTTTTGTTGACCAGCAGCATTATGCGTTCCATTTTAAAGTTCGGAATAGAGAAGTTGCTTTGGAAGATGATAATTAGGCATCCAAACAACATGACCAGTCTTCAACCAGTTGATGTTGGAGAATCATTACTTCAACACTGGTGATCTTTGCTTCTTCCAGTACACTGGCATTCATTTGCCTGTCTTCCCAAGTGATGTGTAAAATTTTTTGGAGACACCATTGATGGAATCTTTCCAGGAGTTGGAGATGGTGTTTATAAGAATGAACGTTTCACAAGCATACAGTAAGGTTGGTAGTACAATAGCTTTGTAAACAAGCATTTTGGTTTCCTTGAGAATGTCCCAGTTCTCAAACACTCTGCACTTCAATCGGGAGAAAGCTGCATTTGCAGAGTTCAGGCGATGCTGGATTTCGGCATCAATGTCTGCCCTTGTGGAAAGATAACTGCCCAGGTGGGAGAAGTGACCAACATTTTCCAACGTCACACCATTGAGTTGGATTTGTGGCACTGCCGAGGGGCTGTTTTGTGCTTGTTGATGCAGCACTTTGGTTTTTTGGATGTTGAACAATAAGCCAAGCTTTCTGTAAGCTTCTTCGAAGATATTTAGGATGGTTTGGAGGTCATCCTCTGAGTGCATACACACTACTGCATGTCTGTGCAATATATGTCCGTGCGGTGTGCATATTTATTACACAGAGTGGCTTTGTGTGCATTCCCAAAACATTCAGAATTAGTATTCCAGAGCTCCTAGGTTTCTACTCAACTCTCTCTTTTTATAGGTTGGCCTCTCTCTGTTGTATATATAAGCCAAACATTGTGATGATCAGTGCAGTAGGCATCATTCAGAAAAGCACTTGCCAACTTCCTAAGCCAAAATAAGAGAAGGGCAGACTTTTCCTTGGCTGAGATGCTAAATAACTTAGATCCACCTTTACCATAAAGAAGTGTGAGATGGCAGGTACTGGGGGACGAGGGGTGGTAGTGTCAGTGGCGACAACCATCCCAATGCCCTTCCGATTCTCTGTTGAAGATGGAGATGTTTGTGCCCTGTGACCCCTAAGCTAGTGGAGGGTGCTGCCAGGGATGATTCAGCTGCTAAGTCGAGTTGGCTTCTGCATGTGGAATGTGGGCACCATCTTGTCCTTCACCCCAGAAAGAAGAACATCTTGAGAACATCTCGAACCATGTGGCCATTATCTAGCATCAAATGAGGCCCTGTTTTCCTTTCCTTTCCTTTCCTAGTGACTGACTGAGCACTAGCAGCAGCACCTTCTTAGCCTTGGCACCCTCATCATGGAATCCCTTTCCCAGAACCCCCTCCTTTTATTCTTCAGAGAGCTGTTTTATTGCGTTTTGGGGAAAGATGGGTGAGTTCTTTGAACTCTTGCAACTGATTTTGCTGAGAATCGTGTTCTTTTATTTGCTTGTTGGAACAGAATTTGGACTATTTTAATTTTATATGTTTTTATAGCACTGTTTTCTGGGTTTTGGCTTGTATTTTTGTTTTAATGATATTGTACACCGTTTACAGATCTAAAAAAAATATTAGGTGGTTTGTAAAGGCTTTTAAATAAATAAAACATCATTATATTATACAATTTGCTCTATTCCTTTCTGCCTGTTCCTTAGCCTGCAATACTATTTCCACAGACCCGAGAGTAAAGCATTCTCACATCTGCCTTTGTTACCCCTGACTACCAGCAGCTATCCAGATTTTCTTCTTCTTTTTCTCCAGGATTGATAAATTTTGATACCCAAAGAGGAACAGTTCTTCTCAGTTTTCCATATACTTAGTGGGAACCTCTTCTGATGAGGACAAGCAAAAAAGTTTGGATGCGAGTACAAAGCATAGTATACTAAATAAACCTCTTAAATTTTGGTTGACATTTGTCATTGCAAAGGGCTGTTCATATCAATTAGAAAAGAATATCCACCAGGCAATTGCAGAATCCTTGCCAATGAACCAAGTAACAGGTTTCCTGTCTCAACATACAAGTCAAGGCAAGGAATCTTGTTACTCTGAGCAATTTCATTGACGAGACTGATATCAAACATCCTGAGGAAATGGACTTCTAGCCAATGCATCTAATTTGCAAGTTGGGTAAACTGGAGGAGGGCTTTGCGTGATTATATAAAAAGATGCAATCCAAAAAGAAGCGAATATTTTACTAATGTTTTCCCATTCAGTTCTGCCAGACCTCATAACAGCTGCTAGCCCTTGAGTTTAATCAACTTGTGGCCAGAATGCGCATATCTTTTTGATTATGCATATGAGATACCATTTTGTATCACTGCCTTAGAAAAAAATCACATTAAAATATATTTCTGAGTCCTCCTGTTGTGGGGAGACGGGAGGCAATGAAACTTGGGAAGCTAGAGAAACAAGGAGTTAGATGAAGGATAGAAATCTAGTCCTGCATCTAGAAGGGGACAAATAACCTTTGTAAAAAAAAACCCAGAAGCTTTTATTTTGGGAATTATAAGGAAAGAACTACCTAAAATGTATAGAAACTTATTCATGTATGCTGCTATAGCAGCAAGAAGGTTACTTGTCCAAAAATGGAAAGAAGAAGAAGTCCCAGTAAAGGAAAAACGGATACAAAAACTTACGAAATATGCAGGAATTGCAAAACCTAACGGAAGAATAAGGAATCAAGATAACAAATCTTTTATAAAAGAATGGAAATGGTTTATTGTACATTTACAGATAAATTATAAACAGATAAAAACATTGGCAGGATTATTGTAACAACCTGAAGTTTTATAAGTGTATATATTTAAAGAAGATGAATAAATGAGTAAATTAAGTTAATTTGGATATGCAGAAGATATTAAAAACAAATTTAAGGAACTGCAGAAAGAGGGGGATGGAAGTCAAGTTTTGAAATGTCAAAATGAATGTAAAACTAGTGAAATGTTTAAAACAAGTGAAATGTATAAACTGGAAAAGTATTTTTAAAAATGGAAAAATGGAAAAATAAATAAATAGATAGGCACAAAGAGGTGGGAAAGGTAACAATGGCAGCACAGGGGTGAATCCTACAAAGTGATTCAAAATAGCCCTTCCAAATAGAGGGGCTCTGTTGCCTGCAATGAAGAACAAGATCCCAGTGGCGTAGCGTGGGTTGTCAGCACCCGGGGCAAGGCAAGTAATTTGCGCCCCTAACCCGTGGATTTGCGCCCCCTAACCCTAACCCCCAGATGTTGCGCCCGGTGCGGCCGGCCCCCCCTGCACCCCCATGCTACGCCACTGCAAGATCCCACCCCATCACACATGCAAAAGGAAACGATGAACTCCAAAATTAGCACATCCTCCTCTGAAGGAAAGGAAGCAGGATGCCTTAGCTAGCGCAGAGCAAGGGCACACAGCTCAGGCCTTCAACCCTTTGCCCACTGCTGCTTCATGACTCAGCCCCTGCCCTCTGAGGTGACTATCTCAACCTAACTGCACATTGATTCCACAGCGCTGGTGGCACTACAGCCTAAACCACTGAACCTCTTGGGCTTGCCGATCAGAAGGTTGGCGGTTCAAATCCCCACAATGGGGTGAGCTCCCGTTTCTCTGTCCCAGCTCCTGCCAACCTAGCAGTTTGAAAGCACACCAGTGCAAGTAGATAAATAGGTGCAGCTGTGGCAGGAAGCTAAACTGCGTTTCCATGCACTCTGGTTTCCGTCACGGTGTTCCGTTGTGCCAGAAGCGGTTTAGTCATGCTGGCCACATGACCTGGAAAGCTGTCTGTGGACAAACGCCAGCTCCCTCGGCCTGAAAGCGAGATGAGCGCCACAACTCCATAGTCGCCTTTGACTGGACTGAACCATCCTTTACCTTTTACCTTTCCCCCAAAAAACTAGCTAAATCGTGGCCTTCAGATCTCTAGGCTCACAGATTTGTTTCTCCACAGAAAGCAGCTCCTGAATATATAAGAGAACCTTCAAAATAAAATGGCCTGGAAAATGTTATTTGTATGGTGCAGTCTCCCAAAACGATGCTACTTTTATGCGTTTTCTTTTTTTCCTTAGAGGCCTTAAACAGGATCCCTGGCATTTCTGAGTGAGGATTCCGTGAATGCGGTTAGTTGTGTGAGAAATTAACTTTCCTACCTCTGTACCACTGGTGCTGAGATAATGTTTGTCAGCCAGAATATTGGGTGGAGGGATGTGGGTGGCAGGGAAAGACAGCTAACACTTTTGAGCACGTGAATTTTTAAAAAAACCTTGGGGTGTTCCCTATTGTTGACTGTCCTTTGCCTCTGTTATTTCCATAATATGCATACAAAGGGATAATCACACACACATACACAAAAGCTAGTCATTACATTATAAAGATCTCCAAGCACAACTTCCCATTTCCCTTTGTTTAATCAAGATCTCTATCAGAACAATGAGTTTGTCTACTGGAAGCTGACAATATGGACGGATAGTTTGGGAGAAGTGTGTGTGTGTGTGTGTGGGGGGGTGTTTTCCAAGAAAGTGGAATTCAAAGCTCTTCAAGCCATTTCCCACACAATTTCCACTTTAATGAATACACCTGGAGTACTGATTTACCCATGATGCCCTTGGTGTCCTCTTATTCAGTGACTCGCAGCTGAAAGCAGTGCATTTGAGATGAGATCTCTCTATCTGTGGGGTTTGATTCCAAACAGCTGCTTTACAAACCTTAGTCATCGCTAGATGTGATCGGTGCAAGCTGAAGATGCACATGAGAACTCACCTTAAAGCTCTTAATGCTTTCCAGCTCCCAATTTTTCCATTTTAAGAACTACTTCATGAGCTCCAACATGGTCCAGGTCAGAATTCAGAATTCTGCATCTTTCCTGTGATGTGTGAGTTTATATTTATTTTCTCTTTTTTTGAAATAATTTTTATTTGATTTTACAAGTGTCGAGTTATAACAAAAGCAAATATATATCCATATTTTGAGATTTCTCTGACTCTCCAAACTTCCCACCTTCTCCTCCATGGGTCCTGTTGTCATCATTTTCAACTGCATATTATTTCATAATCTATATTTTATATCACTCCATTGTCTCCATAGTATTTGCTACATTACAAGTGTTATTGCAATCCTGCTAATGTTTTCATCTGCTTACAGTGGTCTCCAAGATAAAGTTTCCCCACTCTTTGTTAAAGTTTTGGACTTCTTGATTCCTGAGCTTTCCAGTCAGTTTTGCCATTTTGGCATAATCCAGCAATTTAATTTGCCATTCTTCTTTAGTAGGGACTTTGTCTTCTTTCCATCTCTAGGCTAGTAGCATCCGTGCGGCTGTTGTTGCATACATAAAAAGTCTTTTCTGCTCCTTTGGTATGTCGGTACCTACAATTCCTAATAAAAAACCTTCTTTTTTATAAGTTATTTTAAACATTTTTTTTTCATTTCATTATATATCCTTTCCCAGAATGCTTTTATTACCTTACAACCACCACATATGGTAGAAGGTACCTTCTTTTTCTTTACATTTCCAGCAGGTATTGTGTGTATTTCTTATCAGGGAGATGCTCTCCAGCATGTTACTAGACTGTCCATACAATTAAAACAGTTCAGATCTGATGTTTCAAAGCAGATGGCTGGTGGCACCTCCATTGAACAGGGCTGGCTGTTCAGTCCCCTTAGGCAGAGCTTTACTTTTATACGTTATTGTAGCCAAATCTGCCATAAGTTAACACATTACATCAGAAGAATTGACGGAAGACGAGAGTAAGAACCAATTTACTGGCAACTTTTCTATTGAGCAATTCGGTGTACTCAAAGATGTAGTTTTTGCTTTTCATTCATTTAAATTTGTCAGTGGTAGTTTCCAGAGAGAAATACTGAGCTAGAAAAACAATCCTGCCTTTTGTATGTAATTTGTATGCAGATCTTAGAATATTTGGCTTTATTTTGAATATACGATGAATAAAAGGAAATGTAAATTTAAAATATGCTATACAAGGGAGAGAGAGATTGAGCATGCCCTAGAATCTTCAATGTTAAGGTAATGTTAAGGCAATGGAAGGCATTTACCATTGCATCTGATGGATACCAATCCCCCTGCCCCAGAATTTGCACATAAACAACATGACTGCTATGGAAAGTAGAGTTGCATATAATTTAGGTCAGTGCAAAAACCAAATCTCATTAAATTGGACATCTTCGGCCCGCAGTGTTGGTAACATCAGGTGAGAGCTGACACATTCCAGGGTCAAAATAACAATACAATAAATCTGTGTTACCATTTCTTAGACTGCTGAATCTGTCTGCTATTCTCCCCAAGTCTTTGAGTCTTGCCCTTTGTGTTTCCTAACCTTATCTTTTTTGGTTGTGGGGTTTTCACTGCCAAATGTTTCAGAGGGCTTTTGCCAGTGTTTAGCGCCACATTAGAGTGAATCGGACGACGTTAGATTTTCAGTGCTATGTTGACACCTTGCAATCAACCTTCTGTACCTTAACCAGCTTGGCCATGCAGTTCCTTCTTGAGAGGTTTCCAGTTTCTCCTTCCAGCAGACTTCCCTTACCTGCATCTTTGGGAGAACATCAACTTCTGTACTTCTTTCCTTCACACAGAAACATTAGCACGCCTCTCCTCTATTGCGTTTAGAGAGAGGGATATCTAACACTGTCTCTTCTTCAGTGTTCATGGAGATGCAGCCATTACAGTCAAGTCACTCACATGGAAAACAAGACGGAGAACGTAATAAGATACCTCCTATGTGACCAGAGTTAACCAATCACACAAGAGTTACTGGGGAACATTCCAGAATTAAACACACTGCAATGTACAGTAGTACCTTGGTTCTCAAACGTCTTGGTTCCCAAACACCGAAAACCTGGAAGTAAGTGTTCCGGTTTTCGAACATTTTTTGGAAGCCGTACGTCCTATGTGGCTGTCGGCTATTGTTTCCGGGGTGCTTGCACCAATCAGAAGCTGTGTCTTGATTTTCAAACATTTCGGAAGTCAAATGGATTTCCAGAACGCATTAAGTTTGGCGCTTTTTTCCTGCTATTTATTTTGCGGTTTTGTTTTTAAGGCTTTTTCGGTTAATTTGTTTTTGTTACTGTGTGGACCCCAGTTCAGCTACTCATTGATTGTGTGACTGCAGAAATGGATAATAGCCCCCCATCCAATCAGTGCAGGTAAGAAAAAAAATTCATTTTAATTTTTATCACCTACAATACAGTCTTATTTATTTGATAGTACAAAACATTGATTATTGGTTTCATTTTATGGATCAATGGTCTCGTTAGATAGTAAAATTCATGATAAATTGCTGTTTTAGGGGTTATTTTAAAAAGTCTGGAACAGGTTAATCCATTTTGCATTACTTTCTATGGGAAAGCGTACCTTGGTTTTGGAACGTTTTGGTTTTGGAATGGACTTCCGGAACAGATTAAGATTGAGAACCAAGGTACCACTGTATTTAATCATTCCCAATTTCAGTAAATTAAATCAGTGTACTTAACATCTTTCCTGATGAAGAGTTTTCCACTAAGCCCAAGACCAACAAGGAAAGGGAGAGAAAATGATCATTGTAGACCTTTGCCCATTCTACCTGAACATGAGTCGATAATATACATGGTCTCATTGCACACCTGTCTCTTAACAGACATACAAAAACCTTTTCCAGTCTTGGTCAGGAAAGCAGAAGAAATTCAGAAACCCCCCAAAGCAAGCACAAGGTATAAATTATATACAGGCAATTTAATCTGTTTGATTATTCATCCAATCTATTCACTGTAAGGAAGCGGCATGTTACACCTAAGCATCTTGCAAAAGTTTGGTTAGGATATTAGTCTTAGGGGTATTAATGGGGACAGAACTGTAATTGGATTTTAGGAAGCTGAAATCATTTAGGAGGTGGGAACAGGATGCAATGTTCTTGTTTCATTCATGGAATAATGAATTAAACATTCATTCATGGAAGACGTGTGACATTTGTATATTGTTGAAATCTTTTGTGGTGATTTTTAATATTGCTCTTAGCCACCCTGGGCTCCATCAAGAAGAAGGGTGGGGTGTAATCAGTGTTTTTTTTCTAAAAAAATGTTTAAGGGTACTCTCATTTTCCTACTCATATTGAAATACTGCCCCTCAATGAGGCCAAACTTAGATTCACCAAATGCAGATAGGTAGCCGTGTTGGTCTGCCATAGTCAAAATAAAAAAATTCCTTCCAGTAGCACCTTAAAGACCAACTAAGTTAGTTCTTGGTATGAGCTTTCGTGTGCATGCACACTTCTTCAGATACACTGAAACAGAAGTTGCCAGATCCTTCTATATAGTGAGAAGGTGGGGAGGGGTATTACTCAGAAGGGTGGTGGGAATGGGAGATTGGCAGATAGCTGAGATGAGCCTCAGCTCATCTCAGATACGCATATCCCTAAGGTACGCATATCCCTAAACATTCACCAAATGTTTAGGGATATGCGTACCCCTGTGAACCCCCATAGAAAAAGCACTGGGTGTAGCAATAATTAATAAATAAAACAATACTCTCTTTTTTCCAAATGCAAAGTCCAAATTTCTCTTGATGCCCAAGAGGTTGACATCAGTTCAAGAAAGAACCCTCATACTGAACTTCATACTGGTTTCATTATTTCTCTTTTGTCCTCTGACCAGTCTTGTCCATAGCTGTCAACGTTTCCCTTTTTTAAAGGGAAATTCCCTTATTCCGAATAGGATTCCTCGCAAGAAAAGGGAAAAGTTGACAGCTATGGTCTTGTCCTGGTTTATACCCCTTGCCATTCTCCTCTCTCTTCACATGTGACTTAGAAATCCTGTTTGCATTCCAGCTCATCATCAACTTTTGTTGTTTTCAGCCACTTAACTTTCCTATGACCACTCTCTCACCCATAGTCTACAAAACAATATTGAAACTGTATTGATCCTGTTTGTATCTTGGCATAGAAGTTCCTTGTACTTCCCTTCCAATTTTTGATTAGAGAATCTCATCACTTGTCCCCTGCTCCCCTTCTTAATTCTTCTTAATTCTAATATTTTTAGTTCAGATGAAAAAAGAGGATATCCCTGATCATTAAATTAACTTGAGCCAGGTACGTTTCTCAACAACTTCTCATCCGTTAATAATAATAATAATAATAATAATAATAATAATAATAATAATTAATTAATTAATAATAATAATTTATTATTTATACCCCGCCCATCTGGCTGGGTTTCGCCCGCCACTCTGGGCGGCTTCCAACTGAATATTAAATACAATACAGCGCCAGACATTAAAAACTTCCCTAAACAGGGCCGGCTTCAGTTGTCTTTTAAAAGTAAAAGTTGTTTATTGCCTTGACATCTGCTGGGAGGGCGTTCCACAGGGCAGGCGCCACTACCGAGAAGGCCCTCTGTCTGGTTCCCTGTAACCTCACTTCTTGCAGTGAGGAAACTGCCAGAAGGCTCTCGGCGCTGGACCTCAGTGTCCGGGCTGGATGATAGGGGTGGAGACGTTCCTTCAGGAATACAGGACCGAGGCTGTTTAGGGCTTTAAAGTTCACCACCAACTTTGAATTGTGCTCGGAAACGTTCTAGGGAGCCAATGCAGATCTCTCAGAACCAGTGTTATATGGTCTCAGCTGCCACTCGCAATCTCCAGTCTAGCTGTCGCATTCTGGATTAATTGCAGTATCTGAGTCACCTTCAAAGGTAGCCCCACGTAGAGCGCATTGCAGTAGTCCAAGCGAGAGATAACTAGAGCATGGATCACTCTGGCAAGACAGTCTGTGGGCAGATAGGGTCTCAGCCTGCGTACCAGATGGAGCTGGTAGACAGCTGCCCTGGACACAGAATTGACCTGCGCCTCCATGGACAGCTGTGAGTCCAGAATGACTCCCAGGCTGCGCACCTGGTCCTTCAGGGGCATAGTTACCCCATTCAGGATCAGGGAGTCCTCCACACCAGCCCGCCCCCTGTCCCCCAAGAATCCGTAGAAGTAGGTAAAGTGTTGAACACTCAGCTAGATAGGATTCACAAGTGTGGACATAGGAAATAGTGATGTAAATGCCCTCTGTTTTATACTAGCAAATGATTTAAGTCTCATGATAATGGAAAATGAGAGACTTTCTTATTGGACTCTGCTCCCATTAATCAAATTGTCTGTTTCTCCTTCCCATCAGTTTGATGGTGATATGATGAGAAATAAGGCACATGGGCCAAAGTGCATACAGCAGTAATAATAAAAAGAGTGCACTGTGACATCCCAGGATCTATCATTCTCCAGCTGCAGACCTTTGAAAGAATTGTACATCTCAAAGCAATCTGAAGTCAGTAGTTTGATGCTTCGGTGTAAGATTATATTCACATCCCTTGATTTTGACATTCTAAAACTGAAATATGAATTTTAAACGGTTAGCGAATGAGGAGAATTTGAAGGACAGTAGCCAGGCTGAAATAGGTCTCCTTTAAAAAATAATAATAGAAAGAGTTGCTTATTCTGGTCTGATTTTAGCAACTACCTTGATAAACGTATGTAATGAAATAGGTATGCTCCATGGAGGACATCAAAGTCCATAAATAACAACACTTTGGAGGTCCTGAGCCTCAAGGAGGTTAGATTGGTTTCAACTAGGGCCAGGGTCTTTTCAGCACTGGCCCCGACGTGGTGGAACACTCTGTCACAAGAGACTAGGGCCCTGCGGGATTTGACATCTTTCCGCAGGGCCTGCAAGATGGAGCTGTTCCACCCGGCCTTCTGCTTAGACTCACTCTGACCCCTAATATGGGATTTGGGATATAAATTTCCCCTTGGCTTTTTTGCTGGCCTATGTAGGACCAGCATGGATAGCTGGCTCGGGTGAATTTCTCATGTTTCCTCCCTTTATGGTCTTGATCTATGGACTACTACTAAAAGGAGGCTGCATTTTAAGCTGTATTTAAAGCTGTATTTTAATTACCGGTAACTGTTCCTCCCCCCATTATGTTTTCTGGTTTTCTGAGCCCTAAGCCCAGCCCTGGCCGGGGAGGGCGGGGTATAAATAAAATTATTATTATTATTATTATTATTATTATTATTATTATTATTATTATTATTATTATTATTTTGCTTGAGCCAATGTCTGGAGACCACTGAGGATTTGTGTGGATGAATAAACTGAAAGTGAATCTAAGTAAAACAGAAGGGGTGATGGCTGATAAACATTTTTATCTGAATATGGGCTCCCTGCCCTGGATAGGATCAAGAAAAAAAGCACACCAAGAACTCAGGCCAATTTAAGTTTCAATAGTGGGAGTAGTCCCTACTCAAAATCAATAGTCAATAGGATCAGCTTCACAGTGTGGGATCACCCTGGAGAGGATGCGGGTGGCGCTGTGGTCTAAACCACTGAGCCTCTTGGGCTTGCCTATCAGAAGGCCTGCGCTTTGAATCACCACGATGGGTGAGCTCCCATTGCTGTGTCCCAGCTCCTGCCAACCTAGCAGTTTGAAAGCATACCAGTGCAAGTAGATAAATAGGTACCACTGCAGCAGGAAGGTAAATGGCGTTTCTGGTTTCTGTCACGGTCCTCTGTTGCACCAGAAGTGGTTTAGTCATGCTGGCCACATGACCTGGACAGCTGTCTGTGGACAAACGCCAGCTTCCTTGGCCTGAATCAAGATGAGCACTGCAACCCCATAGTCACCTTTGACTGGACTTAACTGTCCAGGGGTCCTTTACCTTTTATCTATCACCCTGGGAACCTGCATTGCAATAAGTGCTTTTGACTGCTGCATCTGATAAGCCACCTGTGGTCTCTTCCCCCATGATGCCAAGGCCCTCCATACCATGGTCAGGATGGGTCACTGCAGACCCATAAAGAAGGCTGATTTTGATGACAGTTCAGAAGCTGAATTTTGATGCCTTCTATCAGGGACTCATGGTAGCAAAAGTATGACTCATAGTTTTGCAGAATGGCAGTGGCTCCATGCTGGCTTCCAAGCCCGGGCTACATACATTTGGAAGAACCTTGGTCTATATGAATACTGTATCCTAGATCCCTGGCATATAGGGAAAAAGCTTTGCTCACTGCAAACTCTCTGTTCTTGATACTGAAATCTGTCATTTTGCATATTCTGCTGTGGATCCATGGAATAGCCTTGCTCAGAAACCTCAACTAGAGTTTTCTTTACCAACCTTTGCTTAAATTATTCCTGTTTCATCATAAGCTTGTAATTATTATTTTTACTCTCCTTCCAGTAGGGTTGCCATATTTCAATAAGTTGTTGAGGGTTTTTTTGTGTGGTTTTTTTTTTTGCAAAATCTCAAAAAAGAAGTTGTTTTTGAGCTATTTTTAAGGAGATTCAGCAAGCTCTACACTTCCGACATGTCATACGGCTGGGTTTTCC